>NC_083438.1:35933976-36233976 GCF_020745735.1 Hemiscyllium ocellatum
TCAGAGAGATTGTGGCAGAATATGATTCATTCCCTAAATGATCCAAACAATCTAACTCCCTCCATCACCAGAGAATCATTGCTCATCTCATTGCATGAATGTTCAATTGAATTACATCCCATGTCGTTTCTTGTGATGAAAGAAATTCCAAGCGTGTAAAGAAAACATTGTCTCCTTTTGTTCACCATTTCTGGTTTATTTGGACACGATGACAATACAGGAACACCAGAAGAGGGGAAAAGATCATGAGGTGTAGCATTTAGTTTACCAAGTTTGTAATGTTAAAAGGCATGCAAATATTTGCAAAAGGATTCTGGAGCAAATACAGATTCAGAAGAGGCTTGATAGGGTCAATGCAGAGAGGGTGTTTCCCATGGGAGAGCCGAGGAGCTGAGGACACCGTCTCAGAATAAAGGGGCACCAATTTCAGACTGAGATGGGGAGGAATTTCTTCTCTCAGAGAGTTGTGAGTTTTAAAGAGAGCTGTGGGGGCAGAGCATTTGTCTACATTTAAGGCTGAGATTGATTGATTCTTGATGAATTGGGGAATCACTGGTTCTGGGGACAACAGGGATGTGAGGAATATCAGATCAGACATGATCCTGTTGACGAACAGAACAGCATCGAGGGGTAGAATGGCATCCTCCTGTTCATATTTTTTAAGCTCTTTTGGTATCACACTATCATGAATCACATGAAGATTCTGTCAACAACATTGGAAAATAAAGATACAACACATGTAAAATGCAATTTATTCAAATTCATCAATTGTGTACATGCCTCTGAATATTCCTTAAAACATGCACAGTCAAGTTTCAATGTGTTTCAAATGGAAGCAGAGGTGATTGTGACTTTGTAACAAAAGGCCATTTCTCCGTGACTGAGACACATTGTGCCCGTATTTCCATTCCGTTACCATCTGGTTTGGTCTGGGGATGTGACGTTGTAGAGCTTTCCACACGGGTAACTTCACAAGGGTCATTGCAGAGCAGTGGTCGGGGCAAAACGGGGCAGGGTTAATGTTAGGGTGAGGGTTAGGGTTAGGATTAGGGTTAAGGTTAGGGTAAGGGTTAGTGTTAGTGGTTGGGTTTGGGTAAGGGTTAGGTTTATTGTTAGGGTCAAGTTTAGGATTTAGGTTAAGGTTAGGGTTAGTGGTTGGGCTAGGGTTTATGTTCAAGTTAGGGTTAGGGTTCGGGTTAGGGTTAGCTTTAGGTTTGGGGGTAGGGTTAGAGTTCGTGGTTGGGTTTGGGTTTGTGTTTGGTTTTGGGTTATAGTTAGAGTTAGGGTTAGGTTTAGGTTTGGGTTTAGGGTTAAGGTTAGCGTTGGTTGACCAGCACTGGTCCTCCCGGAAATAATCATTTCAACATCCAAGGAGCTGCCAGCCCCCGAACATAACAACATCTTAGGGCAGCACGGTGGCTCAGTGGTTAGCTCTGCTGCCTCACAGCACCTGGGTTCGAATCCTGCCTCTCTGTGTGGCGTTTGTACATTCTCCCTGTGTCTGCTTGGGTTTGCTCCAGTTTCCTCCCACAATCCAGAGATGTGGAGGTTAGATGAATTGGACTTGCAAAATTGCTCACAGTGTTAGGGGTGTTAGTCAGGGGTAAGTATAGGGTAGGGATCTGGGTGGGTTTCTCTCCAATTGTCTCCAGTGTCCTGTGAGCAGTATTAATCTATTTTATCTTTCTAGGCCATTTTCCAACATTAAGCAGCTGTATTTTGTAATACTGTTTTTAAAAAAAGGAAACTCATTGCTGCACAAGTTCCAATTTTCTATTCTCAGCTTTAACTCAAGTTTCTAAAACAAAAATATGAAAAGTCAATGTACAATTGAGGTGGCACGGTGGCTCAGTGGTTAGCTATACTGCCTCACAGCACCAGGGTCCTGAGTTTGATTTCCACATCGGATGACTCTCTGTGTGGAGTTTGCACGTTCTCCCTGTGTCTGTGTGGGTTTCCTCTGATTTCCTCCCACAATCCAAAGAAGTGCAGGTTGTGGTGGATTGGCCACGCTAATTTGCCAATCAGGTTAGGTGCATTAGTCTGGGGTCAACATAGGTCTGGGTGGGTTACTTTTCAGAGGGTTGGTGTGGACATGTTGGTCCAAAAGGCCTGTTTCTATCCTGTAGGGAATTTAATTTAATCTAATAGTGAGGTACAACTTGACTGACAGGGCATTATCAAGGAGCTCATTACAGCCTAGTGATAGTGTCCTGGTAATACAATGAAAAATACCTATTTATTATTCAAAATGTATCCGTAGCAGAATATTAAAAATCAACAAGGCACCATAATTAATATCTCAAATTTAGCCCAATCATCATAGATCATATTTACCCCATCACACACCATTCACAGACATTATACAAAGCTATTGCTCCTAATTCATGCAGAGTTGGTCAGACACATCAGAAATACCAACAGCACCACACACAGAGGGATGTAAGGCTGTGTGGTGCCATGTCGTTGATATTTGAATCAGATTTTGTATTAGCTATTTCAGAGTTTAGCAGTGGAGTGATGGGGTTGTGTGTGTGCGTAAGGGAGGATTGAATATTTTTATATTCACCAGTGCTCAGAAACTCTAATAGGGAACTTTCATGAGCAACGGAGTTTGGAAATGCTTCCAGAATTGGACAATGTTGCATTCAGCAATGAGAGAAATGTTCCCATCCTCAACTCAATACATGAGAGTTCCATTCATGGAAGATTAAATGGTTTGAGACCAGGAAATATCCACGTAGGGATATGTACCACTGGGAAGCTGCATATCCACCTGTGTTTGTTACTGAAATGCAGGGAGTGATTCACGGATGAGAGTGAAGGGATATTTCAGAGCCCTCTTCAGCTTCTCTCTGAATTTACTCTGGGTCAGGGCATAAAGGGCAGTGTTTGTACAGGAGCTCAGGTAGAAGAGCATTGTCCCAGATATGTCAGCGATCATAACAGGATGGTCATAACTGGGGTAAAAATGTTTGTTGGTAATCTCCGTCAGTAAGAAAACACTGACCTTGGTCATCCACAACAGTATAAAACTAACCGAGACAACAAACAGCAGGATGATGGATTTCCGCCTGTTGACCATCTCTGCATCTCCTCTCTGGTCCCTGTTACTGGGAGCTCGGAGACCCCTGCGTGCCCGATTTGCCAAGACAATGTGCCTTACGGTCAGAGCATTGAACAGCAGGATCAGGAGGTAGGGGACCAATGGGTTCAGCAGATGGTGGAGCCAGAAAAATGTCACCCATCCTGGTAAGAAATAGAACTCTGGTCTGACGTCACAGCCCCAGGGCACACCAACCCATGTGCCCAAAGATTGGTATCTGAAGTAAAATGGAATGTTCTTCAAAATGCTCACTGACCAGACAATGGTTACCATGGCAGCTGCTGTTCTGGCAGAGCAATATCTGGCTTTCAGATTGTGGCAACAAATGGCCACAAAGCGGTCAAAGGTGAAAGTGATCGTCAACCAGACAGAGCAGTCGATAGCAGCATAGGCCAATACATCATTTACTCTGCACACTGCTGTGTAGAACAGGAATGAGAGTGGGAAATATCTGTGACCAAGCGCATTGATTATGACACCAAACAAAATGACGAGTAAATCGGCTGTTGCCATGGAGATTAGGTAGAGGGAAACACCTTTGGTGATGCCACACTGTCCACGGCAGAGAATCATAATTGTCACCAAATCAGCTGCAAGATGAATTGAGAAGATTGGAGATAATGCGGGTCTTGACGAATGATTAACAGAGTGAACATTCATGTCCGTGACAATTTTGGTGGCATAGTAGAAATCACACCAGAGTAGCAACACAACATACCTGGCTAATGATTTGTGGAGGATTGATTCAAATCACACCATGACAAATGGTGAATTCTGAAATTGCTAATATCTAGAAGGATGATTCTAATGGCTGGCATGGAGCAACTGCAGACTGCAATAAAAACCTTCAGGTTCACCAACATGTGGCTTTCCAAGGGCATTGTGCCATTATCTGCCTTTCCTCACTGGCCCTGTCCCTTATTCCTTTCAATATAACAATGTTATTCAGTGTAAAGTACACCATTACCCCGATTGTTATGACAAAAGGACTCCCTGCCAGATCAAAACTGCCCTGCTAGCATTAGATTTGCAACCCAGTGAAATTAAAACATTGAATGTTCCTCAATTTTACTCAGTTGTTCTTAACCAGACCTTACTGGTAATGTAGATAGGACATCAAGCTTATACTTCACGATGAAGAAAATTATTATTCATAATGTAACTTTCACAGATCTCTCAGACATTATAATTAATATTTGCAAATTTATCCCAACCTTTGGTAGACTGTACTGTCACTGACATAATTGCAAGGTCAATAATGTTTTCAATATATTACAGTGAAAAATACAAAATTATTATTCATATTGTAACTTTAATAGAACACATATATTCAACAAGGTAATATACTTCCTAGCTTCAATTTAAACTCACCAACCCCGATCTTACACATCCTTTGATGTACACAGAGATGGGACAAATGTTCTTGGGACACAGGCTGAAGTCCAGACAGATATTTTCAATTTAAAAGGTGTTGGCATTTAAGAATTTAATGATAACTATGAAATAATTGTCAAGAGTAAAAATAAATCTTGGTTATGCATATATTTTTTTGAAAGAAAACAAACATCCTTACCTTGTCTGTCCCACATGTGAATCCAGACCTACAGCAATGTCACTGACTATGAACTGGTAACTGTGCAATAAGTACTGGCCCAGTCAGTGCTGCTAACATCGCATTCATAAATTGGAAACGAGCTCGTCATTTAGGACAGTCAATAGTGGGAGTTGCTGGATAAGGTCTGCTTCCATTTTTCAGCTGCCGATCACTTAAACTGCACCAATATTTCTCACCCATAATCACATCCCTCATCTTCACAATATGCTTCCGTAGTGTTCAGAATATTCAACTGCTGTTTTGCACAGACGTGATGGGCCTAAGGGCCTGTTTCTGTGCTGTACTGCTCCATGATTGAAAACTAACCCCTGAGTGAGTGATTCTCTCTTATTCTCTCATCCAAAGCTGTACGTTACACAAGGCCCCTTCAATGATTGTGTTTTATATGATGGCATACACCATCAGAGATTGACAGGATTATAGAGCACAGAAGGATCCCAATCAACTCATACTGCTGACTCAGGAAAGAAATATTCATTCGGACTCACACTCTCACTGTGCCGATCTTTCCTCACAGTGTTTGTTTTTGATTTTGACCTTTTCCTGTACCTATTCAAAACTTCCTTAGAAATTGTTCCCCTGAAGAGCACCTCAGCAGCATCGGTGCAGAAAGGGAATTCCAATTATCCCGGCTTGCTGTGTGGAATCTTATTCCACCTCTGGCTCTTTCAAAATCCTGTTCCTCTGGGAAAAGAATGGTCCAGTCATGGAAACACCTCTCGCCTTTTATTGTGCACCATCATAACTTCAATCACCTCCCACACACTCTCACCACCTCTCGCAGGTCTCACGTCAATGGCACAACTTCTTTCATCTATTCACCCCACTGAACATTCTCACCCTTCACACAATTATCTCCCTGAGTACAATGAATGAAACACTGCAGAGAGATAACGTTCTTGCTCCCCACTTTTCAGATTAAAAGCAGGAGGCTTTTGATTTTGCCTGGAATGTCGATTTTCCTGCTCCTCAGATGCTGCCTGACCTGCTGCGCTTTTCCAGAACTACTCTAATCTTAACTCTCTTGATTTCAAAGTCAACTTTCTAATGACGAACCATTAAAAATAGACAGAGTACCATAATTTAAGAGGGTAAGATGATCTCCTCACCAGGAAGACAGACGATTGCAAGGCCTTTTAAGAAAACAAACAGAATCTCTAAAATTATTGGTTGTTGCATGATGTGCGTCTCTATTCGTTGAGTCTACAGGAACAAGTTCAGAAACTGAATTGTAAATGGCTCCTTATGTACACAGTATGATAAACCCCTGTGACATAGCCCATGTTATTCCAGTGTACTGAGCAGGCTCATTAAGCACATTCCTGTGACATTGCACATTCCCTCTACGCTGGCCGTATGAAAATAGAAATGGAACAAATTATAATCTCTCCCCTTTCCCACCCCAAGGACTTTCATGAACAAATAAGTGTGTTTGGTTTTCACTGCTGCTTTGGAAATGCTTGGTTTAGGAAATGGGTTATTCGAATTTCGCTTCTTATGTCAGACACTGGACGGATTACTGTGGGTGTCGTGACTGAAGCACAGAGTTGTGTGAATTTGGTACACTGTTCCCCTTGACATTGTGTGCAGCGACTAAATTCTAGGCACTAAGCCTAGAGAAATATTGTATCAGATCCCACTGTAGAAAGTTACCATTTCAGACACAATATTCTCATTTACTCAGTAAATGTGAGGGTAAGATCCTTTCACTCCAGAACAGGTCTCCAGTGCATCAGACACAATTAATGGCTCCATCTAAAGTAAAGTTGCCTTTTCCCCGAAATCTCCCTATGGAGAACCAGCCTTCCTTTTCTCCCAGAGTTCAGTTCAGTTTTCGCCCATGTTGAAGCTCAGATGGTGATGTTTTGGTTGGGTGAGTGTGGCAAGGCGTGTGGAGCCATGTTGGTCAAACAAGGAGAGGGACGGAACAGCCGTGGTGTGACAGAATGGGCTCAGAGGGCTGAATGGACTTCTCCTTTTTTCACCTTTTCTACCTGAGCAAGTGAGGAACCACCTCACATCACAGAATTGCCAACTGTGGGAAAATGTAAGTGGCAAGGAATGAAACATTGCACGCAACAATGAGATTCCTCACTCTCCGTCCAACAGTCAGTGGGGATCAGTCAAAACAGGAATGAATCATCAACGTGATAATGTCCAAACTGATTGTACTATGGAACAAGGTCAATCCCAGAATGAAACCTGAATTGATAGATCATCTTGAAACATAAAATATAGGTGCGTGGGTAGTCCATTCATCCCATCAATTCATTGTCAATCCCATTTGATATAAACATAGCTGATCATCCAACTCAGTCCCCTGTTCCTGCTTTCTCCTCATATCCTTAGATCCCTTTAGTGCTAAGAACTATACCTGACTCCATCTTGAAATCACTCAATCTTTTGCCCTCTCCAGTTTGCTTTAATAAAGAATTCCAGAAGCTCACCACTCTGTGTTTGTAGACATTTCTCCTGGTCTCAGCCCTAAATGGTTTACCCTGTACCTTTAAACTGTGACCTCAGTTCTGGTATAATTAATTTTTGGCATTCATTAACCTCACGGTTTATCACTGCGACACAGCGACACACAGCATCATAGGCTTTGTCGACAACAGAAGTTTATTGGAAAACAGAGAAAAAAAACAAACACATATCTAGCACAGAAGGCAGGTTTTCATGAGCTTAAAATTAGATATATTCAATAATATTTGCAAATCTGTCCATTACTGGAGAATCGTGCAAAGAGACATCACACGCCACTGATACCTCTTTCAGTTTCTCATTGACTAGTTCCTTCTGGAATCTTTCCCATGTCTGTGGAGACGACTTCACGATTGGTTTTTTGGACCAGGTGGAATGATATTTTCACACAGATGTTCGGTTCTGAAGTTTCTCATGTCTAATGAGTGGTGTTTGCTTCATCCAATTTCTCAGGAATCTCCACAAACAGTTTCAGGGACTGAAGGTGAAACAGCTGGGGAGAGTGTTTGAAAATTTGGAGGGTGTTACCAAGAAAGGGAGGGGTACGCGTGCTGTAGGAGGTTAGAGAGATGGGGAGGGGGTATAGGGGCTAGAGGAGGTTACAGAGATAGGGAGAGGATGTAAGGGCTTTATGGAGTTATAGAGAATGGGAGGGGGTATAGGAGCTGGAGGAGTTTACAGAGATAGAATGTGATGTTGGGGTTGATGGAGGTTTTAGAGAGATTTGGGAGTGCTGGGTTTGGAGGAATTGACAGAGTTAGGGAGGGGTGTAGGGACTGTATGAGACAACAGACATAGGGAGGGTTGTGAGGACTGGAAGAGGTAACAGAGGTGGGCGATGTAGGGGTTGGAGGAGGTTACGGAGATAAGGAGGATGTGTAGGGGCTGGAGATAGGGAGGGTTTTGAGGGATGCATGGAGATTTCAGAGACAGGGAGAGGTTCATGTATACTTACTCTGCTATCCAACTCAGTCCCCTGTTCCTGGCTTCTCCCTAACCCCTGTGATCCATTAGCCCTGAGAGGAACGTTGAATGTCGGAGCAGGAAAAGAGTGATGCGGATCACCTTATGTCAGTTTGCAATCCCATGGTGCATTTCATTGCCCATTGAGGCTGGGAAAAGTCACATGATATTGAAATACTGTTAAAACTTGGAGACAGACTATTGGATTACACCATCCTCCCTCCCTCAGTATTCACAATTCAGTAAAATTAAATCATTCAAAGACCATCAACATTGACGCAATGCTTCCTAACCAGCCTTTTAAACAGCCATTTCAGACTCTGCGAATAATTAATTCCAGACACTGGGTTGTATGGCAAATACAGGGCTTAGCAATTTATTAACAAAGGGGCAATGTTAACAGAGTAAATATAAACAGCAAAGTATTCCAATTGGTCTACATTTTAAACCCCAATAGCTGTTTTCAGTCTCATTCACACAGTAGACAGACAAACTAACAGTTCAGGGATACATTAAAGAATGTGAGAAAGCTGACCAAATTATTTCAGTGGTTCACAGGGTGGTTCATGGGCAGGGATGATGGTTTCTTGCTTGACTTTTTGAAAATGTGTATCAGACTCTCCTTTACAGATCACTCAGATAAAGACAGTCATACTTAGAACTTAGTTTTCTGTTCCCTGAGTTCAAAAGAGCTGATTAAGGAAGTTAGGCAGGAAGATTTCAAATCTTTGCCCTGCAGCGCCAATAGCCAGATTAATAGAAACTCAGCCCAAATCCAACCCAACTTGTGACCATGCCCTGACAGACTGACTGTCTCTTCCATGATATCCCAGTTACCATTCAACATCTGCACTCTGCCTGAGATAAGGTCTTTTCCAGACCAATTCCTGGAGAGTGACCTAATCGATAACCAACTTCTGTCATCTGTTTCACAAAGGTGGCAGGTAGGAGCTCTCCCTTCATTGTACAAGATAATGTGAAAGTGGATGAATTATCTAGAATGTGAAACCAATTAATTAACAACTTAAAGGAAAGTGACAAAAGATTACGAAGAAAACAGGGATGATTCAGTGCCAATGGAGGGAGGTTTTGCTTTCTGTTGTCTGTGTGTCAGACACTTGGTGAAGAAATGCATCTTGGGAAATGTGCTTCATCTCACTTTAGGGTGGAGGCATATAAAGACACTTTTACTTTTATTATTGACTGTGGACCAAAAATGGGGCAAAACGTTGTTCTATGAACAAGAAAACTGTGTAGTAAATTCTGTTCAGTGTTAAAAAGATTAGTGGAACATATTGACAGTTTTATACACATTGTTGTCTGTTGGGACAGCAAAAGAGTGTCTCAAAAACTTTTTGTGTGTGTGAGAGAGTCTGTGTGTCTGTGTGTGTGTGTGTGCGTGTGAGAGAGACAGAGCATGTGCGTGTTTCTGTGTGTGTGTGTGCATCTGTCTGCGTAAGACAGACAGAAAGTGTGTGCGTGCATGAATCTGTGTACGTTTGTGCTTGTGTGTGAGAGAGAGGGTATGTGCCGGGAAAGACACCATTTGATTGGTTTTTAATCAGCACCTGTTGTGTGTTCGGGAGAGCTCAGGACAGTGACAATCTCTTGCTTGTTCCCTGGACAGGTCAGTGTAGCCAAGTGCGTGGAGAATACAGTGTAAGGACCAGCCTGTGAAGACAGAGCATCTATATCACTCTCTCCTTTCTGCATGGGGAACTGAATGAAGACACCCTGATAGCTCAGCGCTCCCTCTCGGTGTTCCTCTGCTCTCTCTGAAAACCCTCTGGTAAAAGGGACAGTTGGAAATCACTTCCACACAAACAGAAATGTCAAATTTTGAAGCAGTAAACGGCAGACTGAGAATTGCTGTTCCCACAACCTCGTTCATCATCAAACCTTTTGAAGAAATTGAAAGGTTCTGAAAGAGAGCAGCACATGTTTACTTGATTTTATTTTATCTTAGCGCATAAAATATTTTCCTTCTCTGTCCTTATTGGTCATCTCTCTGAGTGAACAAAAGTCTTTGAAGTGGAAGAAATGAAGTTACAGTTTGGCAATTGAACACATTTTCTTTCAATTTGTTAACAGTAATTTGAACACAATAATGTTATTTTCACGGTGATGCTAAAAAAGTGTGCATATTCCTTTAACAGAAATTGGATATTTGTGAACAATTGGGTAATATGGTGCTTTCATCAAGTGTTCACGTTCTTGAGAACTTAGTGAATCGTGGGGCTGGATTTCCAGTGCACTTCAGTTAGACCACGGGAAGAGTATTGTGGGCAGTTCTGGAACTGATGATAGGAGGGGTGTGTTTACACTGGAGAGGGTACAGAGGGGGATGTACCAGCGTGTTGTCTGGGCTGGACAGAGTTTCAGTTATGTGGAGAAATTGGACAGAGTGGGTTTCTTTCCTTGGAGCAGAGGTGACTGAGGGGAGAGATGGTTGAGATGTGTAACTGTATGAGGGACACTGACAGAAGAGACAGGAAGAGGCTTTCCCCATTGATTGGAGGCAGGAATAACCAGGGAGATAGATTTGAGGTTGGGGCAGGTTGTTCAGATGGGATGTGAGGGAAATGCTCTCACACAGGAGGTGATGGGAAAGTGGAGCTCACTGCCTGTGAGGGTGGGAGAGGCAGAGACCCTCCTAACAATGAAGAAGTATTTCGATGTGCACTTACAATGGTGAGATGTTCCATGATACCGAGTAAGTGCTAGAGAATGGCATTAGAATGGTTAGGTGGTTGCTTTTGACCACTGTAGACACGATGTGCTGTTCTGTAGACATCAAGGGCTCTCTGACTGTCCTGTTGAATCATAAAAGTTGCTGCCCAGTCTCTGAAATTCTTCAGACCATTCATACCTGCCTCTTGCTGCAATCTCTTCAAACCTCACAATGCTAAGTCTATAAAGTTCTTGTCCATCAACACCCCTCGCTCCTCCAACCCTGCCACCCTACCCACCTACTTTTATGTTTTACTCAGTCACAGCATACTGGTGTCATTATCTGGGACAGCATTTATTCTTCATCATCCCTGAGGATGGGCAGCAGACTGCATAGAGTGTGCTCCTATCTCTCTCTCTCTCCATCTGTCCTTTCCATGCAGGGAACCGAACCAAGATAACTGAGCAGCTGACAGCTCTCCCTCACCTCTCCTCTGCTCTCCCTGAAAACCCCCTGTTGAAAGGGACAGTTGAACCCCACTTTCAGAGACCCAGAAAGGGTGAATTCTGAAGCCCACTGGTGCTGCATATCATTCAGTCAGATGGTGCAGCTCCATTTTCCTCACTCACCCTTTGTCTGTTTGTAGAAGAGAATTGTGCCCGTGCGAATAATGCAGGATGTAATTCATTCCCAGTATGGTTAGTGACTGGGGGGAAGGTTTCCAGATCCTCACTCTATCTGAATGATCTACTTTATCATGGCAGTCCTTCAATGCACTTGGCTCACATTTTAAGACTGTTTGCCCCGCCCACACACCCGTTCCTGTTTCCCCCTTTCCACACCCATCATCCCATCCTTTATCTCCTCCTGTCATTCACCTGAATCCACACTGTACATTCTCCAAAGCCCAGTACCACCTTCCTGAGGAGCGGTCCCTTACACAGTGATGGACTTACACAGATCAAGTGTAACCATGGGTTTATCAAACTGAAGCCTAACTGGGTTCCCATTCCATTCCAAACACCATTGAGAAAGGCTGGCACTGCTTTGACCATCTTCAATGTTTCTCTGCTTCCTCACCCTGATTGTCACACACAGTCAGATGTATCTGCTGTCTTGGTGCAACATTGAAGCTGTCGTTTTGTTGGAACTACCAGAACCGATCTTTCTGTAACACAAAAGGCATTCGACCGCACGATGAGTCGAAATTTCAGGTACTAAATCAGTAGAAAACTGAATTTTTGTGACTAACTTTAAATATCCTGCTTGTTTACCTCATCACTTCCTTCATAACTGTTCCGTGTTCATTGCATTAACATTCCCAGTCTGTACCTGAACACCGAACCATACAGTATCATGCTGGGTTTCCACTTGAATTTGCTTTCTTGCACTTGATCCTGATAAGTGCAAGACAGTAACTGCAACAAAGTACTTTCTTTTTTAATGATAATTTGATTAGCCGATACATCATTTGCTGTTATGCAGAACACTGAATCCATGTTCCAAAGAGTAAAACACAGAATCCCTAGCAGATCTGTCCAGTGTGTGTATTAACTCGACTGGACAAACGTAGCAACTCAGAGATATGAACAAATACACAACTGTTGCTGAATGTGCCGTGATATTGGGTTCCTTTGGAATTGGAACCATTGCACCTGGGTGTTGTGTTGATGTCGAACAGAGTGAGTTCAGGTGTGTAAAAGCTCCATGAGCTGAGCACAGCTGAGTTCCAATGGACTCAGTTGGATGGGTATGGGTTGAGTTGGACTCCAATTGATGGAGCAGGAATGGGCTCGGTTGAAATCCATGTCATTGCTTCATTGTTTTATTCAGTGGAAGATTGCTACATTTTGACATTGATTAGAAATGTGTTTCAAGTTCATTTTAAAATCTGAGAAATAAAATGTCTCCCATTATTTTAAGGTCATTTCAATTGCAAGTACTATTTCTGAGCTCCTTAATACACAATGCACCGTTGAAAACATCCTCTCGAGAAGATTAAGGGCAGCAGTCTGTTGCTGTCCCTTAATTCCAGGATGTGAGCCCTCCATGGACAATAATATATTGAGTGACTGATGTGAAACTAAACTGAGAGAAAGTAGGAGATGAACAAGAAATAATATTTATGAATGCTGTCAGAAAAGGGATTGGAAAACAACCACAAGTTTTATTTTGAAGGAACATTCCTTAGGGAGTGCTGTTTGCAATCCTTTTGCATCTCCACATGGAATAAACCAGTGTAGTGGAACTGTGCTATGTAATGGGGATGGAGTTGAACAGAGTGCTGACGAGATTTGAACTAACATGAGACATCACACACGGTATTTACGATCATGTATAAATGAGTGTTGATTCTTATCCCAGGAGCTCAGTCCAGACTCCAAGCCCTGCGCGAGAGTTAATGAATGAGATCACCCAACATTAACAATGCAAGGACCAATAATTCTACAGATCTTATTCGCTTTCTTCGATTTCTTTGCAATTGTCTGTGTTCCAGGTGAGGAGATCTTCCCCGTTACTGACTGTGGTGTTTATAGTTCTGTCTGTGTTTTATGGTGAGATATTTGATGGATCACTGTGGAACTGAGATGTGGATGGACAGATTGAAGGAATGATCTTGGGGAAGCTGCAGTGCCATTTTTCCGGAATGTTACAGGAATGAGAATCCTCAGTTGTATGGAGAGAGGAAAGAGGTTGCCCAGTGTCCTTGGAACTGAAAATGGTGGGGGATGCAGGGATGGCGGGATAGAGAGCGTGAGCAGAATAAACCCCAAAACCTGAAGAAATTACCCCTGGAGCCTGCTTCACCAATAAATCAGATCTCAGATGATCTTAGATTCCCCACATCCTGCTCTTCCCCTATTACCCTTGATCCTCCGACTGATCAAGAATCTAGTAAGGCAGCCTAAAATATACAAAAGATTTTTTATATCTCACAGCTAACAATGGCAAAGATTTTGAAAGACTCACAACCCACTGAGGGAAGACATCCCCCCCTCAGTTCAGTGTTAAATTTCAGCTCCTATATTCTGAGACTGTGCCCCCTTCTCCTAGAGTCTCCCATGAGGTGAAACATCCTCTCAGCATTGACCCTGTCCAACCCCTTAAGAATCCTCATTCTTTCAATGATGTCACCTCCCACTCTTCTTAACTTCAGTGACTTCAGTCTTAACCTGTGTAATCTTTGCCCACAAGACAAATCATCCAGGGATCTTGCTACAGTACCTTCTCTGAACTGCCTGTAATTAAATGATAAATGATGGGACCAAATCTTCTCACATTTCTCCAGATGTGGTCTCCACAGAACCTTGTTCAGTTGCAGTAAGAATTCCCTACTCTTATACTCCAACCCCCTGGAAGTCAGGGACAAATTCCATTGACCTTCCTGATGATCTGCTGCTCCTGTCTGCCAGCTTTCTGTGTTTGATGTACAAGTCTCCCCAAGCGCTTTGGCATTGTAGTTCTCTGCAGTTTTCAATGTTAGAAATGATTAAAATTATGATGATTCCTGTAGCAGGACTTTGATTAACCAGAAGACAGAGAGAGTGTGTAAAAAAGGCAAGGTTTGGAAATAGGTTGTATCTTGGGGCAGTGACAATGTTTTGATTTGAATTCTGTCCCTGGGAAGGTGCTAAATGGATGGAGATTAAAAATGAAAATTTGCTAACCTCAGATCCATGCAGAGCCTTCATAGAATTGCACATCTTCCATGGATCAGAAAGGAGCTGGGAAGATCTTACACAGCTGCTTCATCTGATAAATGGTGCTGCGAGAGCAAATAAGTCAAATGTTTCCAGTGACAGGAAAGTTGGAAGCAGAGGGAATCAATTTTACACAGTTCTTACGTGGACCAGAGGTGGAGTGAGATTTCCACTTCCAGCTGTGAGTTGTTGCCAGTTGGATTCACTGACTGAGCGGGTGCTGGAGGGAGATGACTGCTGGCAATTTTATGAAGAGTATGGGGTAAGAATGTGAAAACATTAAACTCACAGGTCAAACAGTAAAGTTGAGGGAATGGTGATAGAGAGACGGATAATATCCAACAATCTCACTCAATCTTTATTATTCCATCAACCTATGCAATCCCATGGAATGGTGAACACTTGTGTAATTTACAACATTGTAGGAATGAACAATGGAATCCAATTCTGAAAGATTGAATTCGCCTTTGTGCTAAGCCCTACATGTGATGCTGTCAATGATGTAAAGCTAACTGGCCAACCTGCAGACGGGAAGGGATTGTTAGATAGAATACACTGGGCAAGAGGAACAAATGAGCTTTGAAGGAACAGTGTTTCATGGTAGTGAGTGTTTCGAGACTGGAATGTACTGCTGAAGGGACTGGGAGAGAGGGGTTCAATCTGGGTAATCCACACGGACTTTTGTTTTCATTCCGGAGTGGAAGAATGTGCAGGACTATGGTAACACCAGTGTCTACCATCCACAAGATGCACCACAGAAATTCCCCAAGGCTCTTTCGACAGCACTTTCCAAAGACATGGACACATCCATCTAGAAGGACGAGGGCAACAGATACATGGGACCACCACCCCCTGAAAGTTCCCCGACAAGCCACTCCCCATCTTGACTTGGAAACCCATCACTGTACCTTCAGTGCCCTTTGCTCAGTATCCTGGGATTCCCTCACTAACAGCATTGTGGGTCTACATACAACACCTGGAGTACAGGAAATCAAGAATTACAGCTCACCCCCACCTTCTCATGGGCAATTCATTGGCAATTGTCACTGGACCAATCAACAGTACCCTCATCCCTTCGTGAATAAAAACAACCCATTGTCCTGTTATACAATGAATTTTATGCTCTATATCTTCTCTGGGTAAGGAAATTGTTTACAATTAACATGCAGTTTTATTGGTTAATGCCTGATGTCTTTTCACTGCTCGATGCTCTCTCTTCCACTAAGGGAACTCATGGTTAGCAGAGCAACAATATTGGATCTTCGCACAATCCCATCAATCACCATTAATTCAGAATCTACACTTCAATTTTGACGAGCAAGAACCTAATTCCATTTTGTTAATAATTTTAAGCACTCCACTCAATCAGAAAGGGGGTGGAAGTGAGAGACCTACTTTCATTTACTTTGCAATCTCCATTTTGTTCTGAATGACTTATGTTTCATGAAAAGAGTGCTGTGGGAAAAAAATATATAATTGGCTGTTCACCACGGACAGCCCACGTCGTTATTTATGTTGTACACTGAGAAAAAGGGCTAATCATTTTCAGGTCCAATGTTCCAATATCCATCATCAGTCCTTGCGAATATAAATCAGAAGGGAAGTGGGAGAACTTAGATTAACCAGAGGACAGAGAGTGTGCACAGCTGTAAAAAAGGCAAGGATTGGGAATAGGTTGTATCTTGGGGCAGTGACAATGTTTTGATTTGAATTCTGTCCCTGAGAAGGTATTGAAAGGAGATTGCTGTCATTCCAACACATCACAGGGATTTCACAGAAGTGATTGCACCTTCTTTCCATTCTCAGTCATGATTATATTGACGAGTATCTGTGGTTAATCATTCTGTGCACGTTTATCTTCCTTTACGAATGAGACTGCTCAGTGGAACCACTTGAAACATTGGAATTTTGACAGGGGCAGAGCATGCCTCATAAACCTTATTGAATTCTTTGAGGAAGTGATGAAACACATTGATGAAGGTAGAGCAGTGGATGTGGCGCACATGGATTTTAACAAGGCATTTGATAAAGTTCCCCACAATAGGCTCATTCAGAAAGTGGTCATAGAGGGTGGTGCTGGAAAATCACCAGTCAGGCAGCGTCTGAGGAGCAGGAGAATCCAAGTTACGGGCATAAACCGTTCATCAGGAGTGATCATAACTGCCCAACCAGCTGTGCTTTTCTAGCATCACACTCTCCGACTCTGATCTTCACCATCTGCAGTCCTCACTTTCTCCTCATTCAGAGAGTAAGAAGGCAGGGGATGCAGGGAAATCTGTCTGCCTGGATGCAGAATTGGCTGGCCCATTGCAGACAGAGCGTGGTAGTAGATGGAATGTATTCAGCCTGGAGCTCGGTGACCAGTGGTGTTCCACAGGGATCGGTTTGATGAGATTAGATTCCCTACACTGTCCTGCTCTTTATGATTTTTATAAATTACTTGGATGAGGAAGTGGAAGGGCTGGTTAGTAAGTTTGCCACTGATGAGAAGGTTGGTGGCGTTGTGGAGAGTGTGGAGGGCTGTTGTAGGTTGCAATGGGACATTGGCAGGATGCAGAGCTGGGCTGATAAGTGGCAGATGGAGTTCAATCTGGAAAAGTGGGAAAAGTTCTCTTTGGAAGATCAAATTTGAATGTAAAATACAGGATTAAAGGCAGGATTTTTGGCAGTGTGGAGGAATGGAGGGATCTTGGTGTCCATAGATCCCTCAAACTTGCCACCCAAGTTGATCGGGTTGTTAAGAAGGCATATGGTGTGTTGACTTTCATTACAGGAGGATTGACTTTAAGAGCATCGAGTTTATGCTGCAGCTTTTCTCATTGACACAAAGAAGGATGAGAGGTGACTTGATAGAGGTGTACAAGATGATGAGGTGCATGGATAGAGTGGGTAACCAGAGATATGTTCCCAGGGCAGAAACGGCTATCACGAGGGGGCATAGTTTTCAGGTGATTGGAAGAAGTTTCAGGGAAGATGTCAGAGGCAGGATCATCAGAGAGCGGTGCATGAGTGGAATGCACTTCCAGCGGTAACAGTAGAGTCGGACACTTTAAGGACATTTAAGCAGCACTTGGACAGGCACAAGGATGATAGTAAAATGATCACAGAGTTTGATCTTCAAGTCGGATAAAAGATTGGCACAACATTGAGGGGGGAAGAGCCTGGACTGTGTTCTACTGCTCTATTTTGCAACTAGCTCACTGAATTGCGCATTGAGGATTTATAACTCCCAGTCAGTTTAGCGTTAACAACCCAGTCAAGGTGCTTTAGCTCGATGGGTTACATAGTTTGAATTTCAAGATTCTGTTCAGGGCAAACTCCAGAATTTTAGCATAATTCTAAACACTGTCCTGCGGAGCGGTACTGATGATGTCCTCCTCAGTCTGAGATGCTGATTCCACATGCAGCTTCAAGCTACATTCGATTGCTTTCTTGGATATGAAACATTCGAAGGTATCAGTGCTCCTTGGTTACTTCAATCAGCATCACGCACAGAAACAACGAGTACGGTCTATCATTCTGTTTGTGGGAACTTGGTCAACCTTGCTTCTGCCTTTCCTTAATTCCAAAATTTATCATTTTTCACACACGCACTGCAGGTGGTAAAGTCTTTTCAGGCGCCTGGTCATTGCAAATTCGAAAACCTCTCTGTTGTTGTTGTTGTAAAGACGTTCCTGTTCTTGATGTCAGTGCTGACAATGGCAGTCGTGACAATGCTGTCATTTTAAAAAGGTTTGAGGACAGGCAACATAGAACGGTCCAGCACAGTACAGTCCCTTTACCCCGCGATGTGGTTCAGAGTATTTATCTTAATCTCAGGTCAACCCAACCTACACACCCCTCAATTCACTGCCATCCATGGGCTTGTCCAGCTGTTGGTTAAATGTCCCAAATGTCTCTGACTCTACCAGCAATTCCTGCAGTGCATTCCACACACCCACCACTCTCTGCATAATGGACCTACCTCTGACATCACCATATTACCTTCCTCTAATCACCTAAAATTATGAGCCATTGTGACAGCTACCACTGCCCTGGGAAAAAGTCTCTGGCTATCTATTCTAGACATACCTCTCATTACATTGTACACCTCGACCAAGTCACCTCTTCCTTCTCTCCAGTGTGAAAAGCCTGAGCTAACTCAACCTCGCTTCATAAGACAAGCCCTCCAATTCAGGCAGCATTCTGGTAAACCCCCTCTGCACCCTTTCTAAAGCCTCTACATCCTTCCTATAATGAGGCAACCAGAAGTGGATACAATATTCCAAGTCTAACAAGGTCTAGCAAGGCCTTTATAGAGCTGCAGCATAACCTCCCAGCTCTTAAACTCAATCCCCCTGTTAGTGAAAGCCAAAACACCATAAGCCTCCTGAACAACCCTATCAACTTGGGTTGCAACTTTCAGGGATCTATGTATGTGGACCACAAGAGCCTGCTGTTCTTCCATACTCCCGAGAATCCTGCCTTTAACCCTGTGTTCAGCATTCAAATTCAACCTTCGAAAATGAAGCACTTTGCATTTATCCAGGTTGAACTCCATCTGCCACTTCTCAGCCCAGTTCTGCATCCTGTCAATGTCTAGTTCTAATTTGCAACAGCCCTCGACACTATCTATAACATCATCAACCTTTGTGTCATTGGCAAACTTATGAACCCAACATTCCACTACTGTGCTTGGATGTTTTGAAGAGAGGCTGGAAAGGCAGAGGTGTCGAAGAGTTTAGTTAAACAATGGAAGACGAGAGGCTAGTTCTCCCAGTACAGGCTTTTTCTCATTTTGTAACTGTAGCAGTCACAATGAAAGGTTAGAAGCTTTAGTAAAGAATACCTCTGCCTTTCTCTGAAATCTCTTTCTGGATGCTGTTCCCTCCTGCCTGAAAGAATCTGTGTTTAAATTTCCCTTTGTGCCAAGGGCTGTGTTTGTGGGATGTTACTAGATTGGAACAGTTAATTATTGTGTGTCAGGTTGTTCAGTTTTCCAGTAGTTAATTTATTCTAAATTCTGCTTTCTTTTGTTCATGTTTCAATGGTTGTATTTAAATAAATTCTGTTTTATTTTAAGCTGAGTGGTTTGACCAGCTGAATCACAACTGGAATATTCACTTCCCATCTCCATTAAAAATGAGTAAAAGATACGGTACAGGCTACTTTGTCGAAATGTTTTCAGTGGGTTCTGGCCTTGTCCAAAACAAGGGGAATGTTCACAATCACACACCTGGAATAATGTTTCATTCTGTCTTCCAGCAAATTTATTGACAATTGTGATTTTCTCTCGTGGAAAATGAGGCATCACCAAAGGTATATCTATCTACCTGATTTCCATGGCAACAGCGGATCTCCTGGTCATTGTATTCAATGTGATATTGTAAACTCTTGGTTTCAAGTACTTCCCAGTTTCCTTCCTGTTTTACACAGCGGTGTGCAAGTTTAACGTCATCATGGGCGATGCTGCTATTGATTGCTCTGTCTGGTTGAACAGCGCCTTCACTATTGATCGCTTTGTGGCCATTTGTTGCCACAATCTGAAAGCCAGATATTGCTCTGCCAGAACAGCAGCCTCAGTGATAACCATTGTTTGTTTAGTGAGCATTTTGAGAAACATTCCATTTTACTTCAGATACCAATCTTTGGGCACATGGGGTGGTGTGCCCTGGGGCTGTGGCATCAGACCAGAGTTTTATATCTTACCAGGATGGGTGGCATTTGTCTGGCTCCACCAGCCGCTGAACCCATTGATCCCCTACCTCCTGATCCTGCTGTTCAATGCTCTGACCGTCAGGCTCATTGCCTTGGCAAATCGGGCACGCAGGGGTCTCCGAGCTCCCAGTAACAGGGACCAGAGAGGAGATGCAGAGATGGTCAACAGGCGGAAATCCATCATCCTGCTGTTTGTTGTCTCGGGCAGTTTTATATTGTTGTGGATGCCCAAGGTCAGTGTTTTCTTACTGATGGAGATTACCAACAACCATTTTTTACCCCAGTTATGACCATCCTGTTATGATCGCTGACATATCTGGGACTGTGCTCTTCTACCTGAGCTCCTGTACAAACACTGCCCTTTATGCCCTGACCCAGAGTAAATTCAGAGAGGAGCTGAAGAGGGCTCTGAAATATCCCTTCACTCTCATCTGTGAATGTATCCCCATATCAAAATAAGCAAAGTGACTGAGACTGAAATACCCCACACAGTTTGTTCCCATCTCTGTGTTCTCTCCAATCTTCATGTCTCACCTGAATTCCCCTGTTATTCTCCACGTAAAGAGATGAAGAGGAGAAATTGTCTGCCTGAGCCGTGGGACGTGGAAAACTTCCCTCACCTCCTTTTCTCTCCTTCACAAAACATTGGGGGGGTTTCTGTCCATGTCTGAGAGAGAGCTCAGGGGGAAAGGAATAAAAGTGAAGAAAAATACATCTTGTGGGCATTGTGTCTTTGTTTGACTTCGGTCCTTTCACAAGTTTGACATCTTAATTTGTGTAGACACAACATGAAGAAAAATACATGTTATGGGAGTTGTGTCTTGATTCCCTCTACAAATGTCAGATGAATTACAATCACACCCACTCAAAATATTCACCAGGAAACAAAACATTTAATGCTTCATGTGATATGTTCAACATGAAACACTTCATGGAAGCTATGTCTCCCCTCAAACATTCATAATTTGTCCACATCTCTCTTTTTACTTCCATTCCTTTCTCATTCTCTCCATATATTGGTTCTGCATTCATTCACAACTGTGTTCATTCAGTCAAGGGATATCACTGGGATTGGTTTGACCAGCTAAAATTATGACCCATCCCTAACTTTCCCGGGATTAGTTCAGAGTGAGGCACATTCCTGTGGGTCTGGATCCACATGGAAGGTCACACGAAGGTCAGATGGTCGTATTCTCTTCTCTGAAGGAGATGAGTGAACGAGAGCTTTTTGTATCTGCCAAAAATCCAGGAATGTTTCTTTTGATTGCATTGGCGAGACCAGGCAGACGCTATGGCAACTGATGAAAGGATACTGTGCAGCAATATCCCTGACAGGAATGCTTGCTCCCTCCTTCAGAGATTAAGAATATTCAGCCTCTGATCTCCGGGAATGTGTTCTCCATGGCAGCCTTTGAGATAATTGACAACACAGAATTACCAAGCAGAAACTGATAGCTAAGTCCTGTAACCATGAAGCCAACCTCAACTCTGACCGTGGGTTCATGTCACATTGAACATAACTCCACCATACTGTTCTATCTCTGTAAAATCTTCCTTTTGAGAGAATTGATTCAGTTCCCTACAGTGTGGAAACAGGCCCTTCAGCCTAACACATCCGCCAAAGATTAATCCACTCATACCCATTCCCCTGCCGCGTATGTACCCCTGACTAATGCCCCTAACACTATGGGCAATTGAGCATGGCCAGTCCACCTGACCTGCATATCTTTTGGATTGTGGGAGGAAACTGGAGCATCTGGAGGAAACCCGGGCAGCTCCCACTGTCTAACACCCTTGGTCACCTGCAGGGACTTGTGGGATCTTTTGATCTCTCTGTATCCCCTTGATCTTTCTGTCCATAAATTCTGTGTCCGTGAGTTTCACTCTCCCTACATCTTACAAAGGGGCTTCGCTCCATAACCCTGTTGGACTATAACCTGGTGTTGTGTGACTTCTGACTTTGTCCATCCCAGTCCAACACCGTCTCCTCCACATTTCAGTTCACAGTGGTGGATTCAAAACATAGAACATAGAAAAATACAGTGCAGTACAGGCCCTTCGGCCCTCGATGTTGGGCCAACCAAAGCCTACCTAACCTATACGAGCCCAATAATCTCCATATGCCTATCCAATGCCCGCTTAAATGACCATAAAGAGGTAGAGTCCACCACTGCTACTGGCAGGGCATTCCATGAACTCACAACGAGCTGAGTAAAAAATCTACACCTAACATCTGTCCTATACCTACCTCCCCTTAATTTAAAGCTGTGTCCCCTTGTAACAGCTGACTCCATTAGCGGAAAAAGGTTCTCACTGTCAACCCTATCTAAACCCCTAATCATCTTGTACACCTCTACCAAATCTCCCCTAAACCTTCTTTTATCCAATGAGAAAAGTCCCAAGTGCCTCAGCCTTTCCTCATACGATCTTCCTACCATACCAGGCAACATCCTGGTAAACCTCCTCTGCACTCGTTCCAATGCCTCCACATTCTTCCTATAGTATGGCGACCAAAACTGCACTCAATACTCCAGATGCGGCCGCACCAGAGTCTTATACAACTGCAACACGACCTCAGGAGTCCGGAACTCAATTCCTCTACCAATAAAGCCCAGTACACCATAAGCCTTCTTCACAGCACTATTGACCTGGGTGGCAACTTTCAGAGATCTGTGTACATGGACACCAAGATCCCTCTGCTCATCCACACTACCAAGTAGTCTACCATTAGCCCAGTAATCCATGTTCTTGTTACTCCTACCAAAGTGAATGACTTCACACTTAGCTACATTGAACTCCATTTGCCACCTTTCTGCCCAGCTCTACAACTTATCTATATCCCGCTGTAACCTGCCACATCCTTCTTCGCTGTCCACAACTCCACTGACTTTCGTGTCATCCGCAAACTTGCTCACCCAGCCTTCAAGCCCCTCTTCCAGGTCATTTATTAAAATTACAAACGGCAATGGTCCCAAAACAGATCCTTGTGGAACACCGCTAGTAACTGCACTCCAAGATGAACCTATACCATCAACTACTACCCTCTGTCTCCTTCCAGCCAGCCAATTCCTAATCCAAACCTCAAATGCACCCTCAATGCCATACCTCCGTAGTTTTTGCAATAGCCTACCATGGGCTACCTTATCGAACGCCTTGCTAAAATCCATATGCACCACATCTACTGCTTTACCCTCATCCACTTCCTTGGTCACCTTCTCAAAGAACTCAATAAGGTTTGTGAGGCACGACCTGCTCTTCACGAAACCATGCTGACTATCCTTGATCACATTATTCCTATCCAGATGTTCATAAATCCTATCCCTTACAATTCTCTCTAAGACTTTGACCACAACAGAAGTGAGTCTCACTGGCCTATAGTTACTAGGGCTATCCCTACTCCCCTTCTTGAACAAGGGGACCACATTCGCTATCCTCCAGTCTTCTGGCACTATTCCCGTAGACAACGACGACATAAAAATCAAGGCCAATGGCTCTGCTATCTCCTCCCTAGCTTCCCAGAGGATCCTAGAATAAATGCCATTAGGCCCAGGGGACTTATCTATTTTCATCCTTTCCAGTGTTTCTCAGACCTCTTCCCTACGTACCTCAAGGCCATCCATTCTAATCACTTGTGACTCAATATTCACATCAGCAACAGTGTCCTGTTCCTGAGTGAATACTGACGAAAAGTATTGATTTAGTGTCTCTCCAATCTCCTCCGCCTCCACGCACAACTTCCCACTACTATCCTTGACTGGACCGATACATACCCTAGTCATTCTTTTATTCCTGACATACCTATAGAAAGCCTTTGGGTTTTCCCTAATCCTACCAACTAAGGACTTTTCATGTCCCCTTCTCGCTGCTCTTAGCTCTCTCTTTAGATCCTTCCTGGCTACCTTATAACTCTCAATCGCCCCAACTGAACCTTCACGCCTCATCTTTACATAGGCCGCCCTCTTCCCTTTCAGAAGGGATTCCAATCCCTTATTAAACCGCGGCTCCCTCACAAGACCCTTTACTCCCTGCCTGACTGGTACATACTTATCAAGGACAACCATTAGATGTTCCTTGAACAATCTCCAAATATCATTTGTGTTCTTCCCTTGAAGCCTATTTTTCCAATCCACGCATCCTAAGTCATACCTCACTGCATCATAATTTCCCTGCCCCCAGCTATAACTGTTGCCCTGCAGTGCACAATTATCCCTCTCCATCACTAGAGTAAAAGTAACCAAGTTGTGGTCACTGTCCCCGAAGTGCTCACCTACCTCCAAATCTAACATCTAACCTCCGCCCAAACTACCTCAGATGGCAAGTCTGCCTCCATCACCCTTTCCACCGCTGTAATACTATCCTTGACAAGCAATGCCACACCTCCCCCTCTTTTAGCCCCATCTCTGACCCTACTAAAACATTTAAACCCTGGAACCTGCAACAGCCATTCCTGTCCCTGTTCTACCCACGTCTCTGTAATGGCCACAACATCGAAGTCCCAGGTACCAACCCACGCTGCAAGCTCACCTACCTTATTTCTTATACTTCTGGCATTGAAGTATACACACTTCAAGCCACCTTCCTGTTTACAGGCACCCTCCTTCGAGATCGATGTCATGTTCCTAACCTCCCTACACTCAAGGTCGTGTACCCTAAAGCTACAGTCCAGGTTCCCATGCCCCTGCAGAGTTAGTTTAAACCCTCCCAAAGAGCACTAGCAAACCTCCCCCCAAGGGTACTGGTGCCCCTCAGGTTCAGGTGCAGACCATCCTGTTTATAGAGGTTCCATCTTCCCCAGAAAGAATCCCAGTTGTCCAGAAACCGGAATCCTTCCCTCCTGCACCATCCCTGTAGCCACGCATTTAATTGTTCTCTCTCCCTATTCCTCGACTCTCTATCACGTGGCACGGGTAACAAACCAGAGACAACAACTCTGTTCGTTCTATCTCTGAATTTCCAACCTAGCTCCCTGAAAGCCTGCCTAACATCCTCACCCCTCTTCCTACCTATATCGTTGGTGCCAACGTGGACCACGACCTGGGGCTGCTCCCCCTCCCCCTTAAGGATCCAGAAAACACGATCAGAGACATCACGTACCCTTGCACCTGGGAGGCAACATACCAATCGTGAGTCTCCGTCGCCCCCACAAAACCGCCTATGTGCGCCCCGAACTATCTGTGCCCAATAACAATCGCTCTACCTTTCTCCGCCCTTCCCTTCTGAGCAACGGGGACAGGCTCCGTGCCAGAGGCCTGAACCTCGTTGCTTACCCCTGGTAAGTCATCAACCCCACAAGTATCCAAAACGGTATACTTGTTCTTGAGGGGAATGACCGCAGGAGGTCCCTGCACTGGCTGCTTCCTCCCACTCCCCCTCACTGTCACCCATCTCTCTATAACTTTCGGAGTAACTACTTCCCTAAAGCTCTGATCTATGACCACCTCTGCCTCCCGAATGATCCTCAGCTCATCCAACTCCAGCTCCAGTTCCCTAACACGGTCTTGGAGGAGCTGGAGATGGGTGCACTTCTTGCAAGTGTAATCAGCAGGGACGCTAATGGCTTCCCTCACCTCATACATGTTGCAAGAGGAACATTGCACTGCCTTCGCCGCCATCCTTCTAAAAGGTAACCTTTAAAAACTAGATCTAAAGAAACAAACAAGCAAAATGCAGCACTTAGCTGCTTACCACAATGGGTCTTATTATCAGGTTAGAGGAGGAGGGCGGGTGGGAGGCTCTAAACCTGTAGTGCCTCGGGTTCCTCGCCTGCGCGCTTTTGTAAGAAAAAAAAACCTTCCCAGGTAAGCTAGCGCGACACCAGCTTCCGGGTCCGCTCGGCGCTTAAAAAAATTTAAATTTTAGCTATTAAAAAAAACCAAAAATTGGACTATACCCGCGACTTTAAAAAAACACCACCAGACAGCCGGTACCTGCTCTGCCGAGAGAGTGAGAGCATTTTGACTTTGTTGGTTCATGGATCCGAGTAGGAAAAGGTGTTGCTTTTAACAAAAGGACACTGTGTCAGAAATGGACAAGAGAATGACAATCAAAATTGTGAGATTTATATTCATTGTTTTTTCTTTAAAGAAGAAAGTAATCCAAATAAAGAGAGTGTGCGCGTGTGTACGTGTCCGTGTGTGAGTGGATGGTATTTGGCTGTGTGTGTGTGCGTATCTGCATGAGTGTGTGTGTGAGTGTATGTGTGTGTGTGTGTGTGTGTGTGTGTTTGTGTGTGAGAATGTGTGCGTATGTTTGTGTGTGAGTGTGTGTGCGTGTGGGAATGTGTGAATATGTTTGTGTGTATGTGTGAGTGTGCGTGTGTGTGTATGTGTGCGTGTGTGTGTATGTGTGTGTGTCTGTGTGTGTGTATGTGTGTGTGTATGTGTGTGTGTATGTATGTGTGAGTGTGTGTGTGAGAATGTGTACGTATGTTTAAGTGTGTGTGTATGTGTGCGTGTGTGTGTCTGTGTGTGCATTCAGTGTCATTCTGATCAGAAACACGATTTGAATCCATTTTACAATATGCACCAGTTGTGGTGTATTCAGGAGAGCTCAGCAAAGTAACAATCTCTTGCTCACTCACGACAGCCCATTGTGTGGAGAATACAGGGTTCGGAACCAGCCTGCGAAGACAGAGCATGCGTATCACTCTCTGCCCTTTCTGCATGGGGAACTGAATGAAGACACCCTGGTAGATAAGTAATCCCTCTCAGCGTTCCTCTGTTCTCTCTGAAAACCCTCTGTTAAAAAGGACAATTGGAAGTTACTTCCAGAGACACAGAAACAACACATTTTCAAACAGCGAATGGGAAATTGAGAATTGGTGTTCCTGCAAATTCATGTCATCATCAAACATTTGGAAGAGATCAAAAGAATCTGAAAGAGAACAACATATCCAGTCGTCTCAACTGGAACGACTGAATAGTGTTTCCTTCTTGAGATTTTATAACAAACATAATATTTGTGTCTTCTGTGGTTTTGCTTGTGTGAATGGGATTACATAAAAGAGCTAACAGTTAAACTTTCATTACAGATTAGCAACTCAACCCGGCAATTTTTGTCATTGGTTTAAACTGGTTTGATTAAATTAAACACTTAAATAGCAAAGAAACCTGCAGGCCCGTATTCTTTTAGTATGATGTGTATTGTTGGGCAACTTGTTGCTTTAAATAAATGTTCACCTTTTTGATGACTCAGGAAAGAGTGGGGCTTGAGTTCCAGTGCACAGTGGGATAAACTTGGTTAGACCACAGACAGCACACTGCACATTTCCAGAGGGATGTAATTGTATTGGAGAGAGAGCAGAGGAGATCTAACAGCTCTCCCTCACCTCCACTCTGCTCTCCTGAAATCTCCCTGTTGAAAGGCACAGTTGAACCCCACTTTCAGAGCCCCAGAAAGGGTGAATTCTGAAGCCCACTGGTGCTGCATATCATTCAGTCAGATGGTGCAGCTCCATTTTCCTCACTCACCCTTTGTCTGTTTGTAGAAGAGAATTGTGCCCGTGCTAATAATTCATGATGTATTTCATTCCCAGCATGGTTAGTGATTGGGGGGGAAGGTTTCCAGATCCTTAATCTACCTGAATGATTGAGGTACTTTATGATGTCAGTCCTTCAATGCACTTAGCTCACATTTTAAGACTGTTTGCCACTCCCACACACCTGTTCCTGTTTCCCGCTTTTCACACACATCATCCCATCCTTTATCTCCTCCAATCATTCAGCTGAATCCACACTGTACATTCCCCAAAGGCCAGTACCATCTTCCTGAGGAGCGGTCCCTTACACAGTGATGAACTTACACTGATCAAGTGGAACCATGGGTTTATCAAACTGAAACCCTAACTGGGTTCCCATTCCATTCCAAACACCATTGAGGAAGGATGGCACTGTTCTGACCATCTTGAATGTTTCTCTACTTCCTCACCCTGATTGTCACACACGGAGAGATGGATCTGCTTTCTTGGTGCAACGTTGAATTTCATGTTATGCAGAAACTACCACAACTGACCTTTCTGTGACACGAGTCATTTCGGTCGTTAGATCACAGAAGAACTCAAGTTTCCAGTGGCTCCATCGGGGGATAGCTGCCTTTACCTACTTTGTGACCAACTTTAAATACCCTGCTCATGTCCCTCATCACTTCCTTAGTAACTGCTCCATGTTCATTGGTAAGTGTTAATATTCCCAGTCCATGCCTTAACACCAACCCATACAGTATCATTGTTGGGGCTCCACTTGAAGTTGTATACTTGCTCGATGTCCTAATGCGTGCAAAACAAAAAACAATGCAACAAAGTCAGTCCTTTTGCATTCATACTTTGATGAGTTAATCCATCACCATCAAGATTTATAACAGAGGTTCCATGCTTTAAATGCACAGCACAAAATTGGCAGCAGATCTGTCCAGCAGTGCACAGTAACCAGACTGGAACAAATTCAGCAACTTGGTGATTGGCTCAATCACATACCTGGTCAGGCAGCGTAGTAGGAGCAAGCGAGTCGATGATTTGGGCATAAACCCTTCATCAGGAATGCAGAGTGAGGGAGTGTGTCCAAGGGGGCTGGGTGACAAATGGGAGGGGCTGGGGCTAGGGGGTGAAGGTAGCTAGGAAGAATATAGGTCAATGAAAGTGGGGGTGGTGACAGTGATAGCTCAGAACAATGGGTGGAGCAGATAGCAGTGATGTAGGATGCATGGTAGGACAGTTCAAGAGGGCAGTGCCAAGTTGATGGGTTAGATCTGAGATAAGGTGGGGGTAGAGGAGAGAAGGAAACTGGTGAAGTCAACATTTGATTCCAGGCACAAGATGAGGTGTTCTTCCTCCAGGGAGTGGGTGGCCAGACTTTGGCGGTGGAGGAGACCCTGGACGTGCATGTCCTTGGTGGAGTGGGAGGGGAAGTTGAAGTGTTCAGCCACAGGTTGGTGAGGATGCTGTACGCCTGTGTCCCAGAGGTGTTCTCTGAAACATTCAGCAAGTTGGCGCCCTGTCTCCCCAGTGCAGAGGAGACCATATCGAGAGCAACAGGCACAGTAGACGAGGTGTGTGGAGGAACTTGTAAATGTCTGTCGGTTGTGGAAGGATCCTTTGTGTGCCTTGGATTCAGGTGAGGGTGTGGTGTGAGCACAAGTTTTACGTCTACAGTGGTGGCAAGGAATGTGCCAAGTGGCAATATCCCGATACAACAAAACATGCTCTGCCATTTTCGCCACCTACAGTCAGACTTTGCAACCAGGGATGTAGTTTCCTCTTCATCCTTATCCTTCTTATGCAGAGACAATTCCCTCTACCACTCCCTCATTAGGTCCCCCCAACCCCAACAACTCACCCTTCACTCACGGCATCTTCCCCTGCCACTACCCCATCAAATCCCACCCCAACTTCATCCAAGGCACCAAAGAATCTCTCAAGATCTGATAGAGATGTTCCCAAACCTCATCAACTGTGCTTGGTGCTCTCAATGTGGTCTCCTACACACCGGGGAGACAGGACGCCAACTTGCTGAATGTTTCCAGGACACACAGACACTAAACAAACTCTCTGCCCTGTGACCGACCACTTCAACTCCCCCTACCACTCCAACATCCCCTCCCACACCACCGTGAACATGCAGATCCTGGGCCTCCTCCACCATCAAACTCTAGCCACCCGCTGTCTGGTGGAAGATCGCCTCACCTTCCACATTGTGACTCACCAACCACATGGGATCAATGTCGGTTTCACCAGTTTCCCCATCTCCTCTCCCCCCACCTTATCCCAGATCCAACATTCCAACTCAACACCACCCTCTTGAACTGTCCTACCTGTCCACCTTCCTTCCCACCTAACGGCTCCACCCGCCACACTGACTATCACCATCACCCCTCACCTTCAACTGCCAATTGCATTCCGAGTTACCACCCTCCTATTTATCTCTCAGCCCACTTTGCACACACTCTCACATTCCTGATGAAGAGCTGAGGTCTGTAACATCGACTCTCCTGTTCCTCAGATGCTGCCTGACCCTTCTGTGCTTTTCCACCACCACTCGTTTTGACTCTAATCTGCAGCATCTGCAGTCTCCACTATCTCCACAAACACATAACTGGTACTAAACGTGCCCTGACATTCCTTTAGAATTGGAATCATTACACCCGGGTGTTGTTTTGAACTCGAGCAGACTGAGTTCAGACGTGTGAAATATACATGAGCTGAGCTTAGCTGAGTTCCAATGGACTCAGTTGAATGAAGATGTAACTGATGAAGCAGGAATGGGCTCGGTTGGAGTCCATGTAATTGCTTTATTTTTTTATTTAGTGGTAAGTTTGTTACAAATTGACATTCATTCCAAACGAGTTTGATGTGAATTTTAAAAATCTGCTTGAAAAACATAATGTTTTCTATTATTTTAAGACTATTTCAATTGCAAGTACAATTTCTGTGCTACGTAATAGTCAAAGTACAGTTGGGAACATTCTCTTGAAAAGATAAAGGACAGCAGCCTATAGCTGTCCCTTAATTCCAGGATGTAAACCCACCATCGACAATAACATACCAGATTGAGTGACTGACCCATGAAACAAAACTGAGAGAAGATAGATGATGAACAAAATAAAGATAAACAAATGCTTTCAGAACCAATGTTGGAAAATAACACATTTTTTTTCAAGGAATTTTCTTTAGGGAGTGCTGTTCACAATCCCTTTACATTTCCATGTGGAATATTCCAGTGTTGTGGGAGTGTGAAAGGTAACGTGGATGCTTTTAAAGAGACTGCTTAATAGATTAGAACTAACACCACACGGTGTTTACGATCATGAATAAGGGAGTGTTGATTCTTATCCCAGGAGCTCAGTCCAGACTCCAAGCCCTGCGCGAGAGTTAATAAATGAGATCACCCAACATGAACAATGCAAGGACCAATAATTCTACAGATCTTATTCGCTTTCTTCCATTTCTTTGCAATTGTCTTTGTTCCAAGTGAGGAGATCTTCCCCGTTACTGAATGTGGTGTTTATAGTTGTGTCTGTGTTTTATGTGTAATATTTAATGGATTAGTTTGGAAGCGGGATGTGGATGGTCTGATTGGAGGAGTGACCTTGGGGAAGCTGCAGTGCCAATTGATTGGAATTTTATCAAGTGGAGAGAGGAGAGGTTGCTCAATGTTCTCGGAACTGGAGATGATGTGGAGGTGTGTGTGGGGTGGGTTGGACGCGGGTGTGTAGAGACGTCGGTAGAATAAACCTTGAAGGAATTTTCCCTCCAGTCTGCTTCACAAATAAACCTTGGCTGATCCGACATTCCACATATTCTTCACTTTCCCCATAACCCTTGATTCTTGACTGATCAAAAATCTAGTCATGGAACCGAAGATAGGCAAAAGGTCATTTTATACCCCACAGCTATCAATGGTCAAGAATATGAAAGACTCAGAATCCTCAGATTAGACATCCCTCCTCATCTCAATCTTAAATTTTCAACCCTATACGCTGAGACTGGGCCCTTTTTTCCCTAGACTTCCCCATGAGGAGAAACATTGTCTTAGTATTTACCCTGTCCAGCTCCTTAAGAATCTTCATTCTTTCAATGGTATGACCTTCCATTATCTAAACTGCAGTGACTAGAGTCCCAACCTGTTTAACCTTCGATCATAAGACAATCCCTCCATATCAGGGATCTTTCAGGTGAACATTCTTTGAACTGCCCCAAGCAAAATGCTAACCTTCCTGAAATAACGGGATCAAAACTGTTCACATTTCACCCGTTGTGGTCTCCCCAGCACCTTGCACTACTACCTTAATCTTAACCCCCTTTGAACAAGGGCCAGCATTCCTTGGCCCTTCCCGATTACCTGCTGCACCTGCTTGTTCGCTTTCTGTGTATCATGCACAATTTTCCCCCATGTCTCTTTGTGTTGCAGATTTCTGCAGTTTTCAACAATAGAGATGATTAAAATGATGACATCCAGTCTAAGGAAAATGATGTCTCCCATACCAGGACTTTCATTAGGCAGAGAGCAGACTTTGTACACAGTGGTATAAGGTCAAGGATTGGAAATTGGTTTGATGTTTAAGCAATATCATTGCTTTGATTTGAATCCTGTCCCTGAGCACGCACCTTAATGTGGATTTAGTAATGAACACTTTTTTAAAAAGAAATTCGGTAACAGTGGACAAAAAGAGAGATTTTTGAGAATTGTACACTGTCCTTGGGACAGGAAAATACTGGAAAGTTTCACAAAGTGCTTCATCTGATCAATGGCGTTGATAGAACAGAGGAGTGGAATGTTTCCGGTGACTAGGTGTCTGTAAGCCGAGGAAATCAATTTTCTGCAGTTCATACTCAGACCAAAGCTGATCGGAGATTTCCATTTCCAGCCAGGGATTGTTGTCAGCTCAATTCACTGACTGAGAAGGGACTGGAGGGAGATGGCAGTTACACATTTAAAGAGGTGCACTGATTAAGAATGGTTAAAGGTGAAACTAACAGGTCGCAGTGTAAAATTGAGGGGAGGTACAGAAACCTGCATCACAAGCCCAGTGTTATGAGGTGAATGGGAACCATCAGAGCTCTACCAATCCATCAGTCTATGCATCCCCATGAATGCAGGACACTTGTGTAATTTATAACATTGCAGGAATGAACAATGGAATCCAATTCTGACAGAATGAATTAGCCTTTGTGGTAAGCCCTACATGTGATGGTGTCAATGATGTAAAGCTAACTGTCCAACCTGCAGACTGGAAGGGATTGTTAGATAGAATACAATGGGCAAGAGGAACAAATGAGCTTTGAAGGAATACTGTTTTATTTTAGTGAGTGTTTAGAGACTGGGATGTACTGCTGAAGGGAATGGGAGAGAAGGGTTCAATCCAAACAGCAAACATGGAATTTGGTTTTCATTCTGACCTGGAAGAATGTGCAGGACTGTGGTACCAACAGTGGATGCCATTGCTAAATTAAACTGCAGAAATACACCAAGGCTCCTTAGACAGCACTGTAAAAACCATGATCACTTCCATCTAAAAGGATAAGGGCAGCAGATATATGGGAACACCACCCCCAGCCATTTCCACACCAAGCCACACACAATCTTCAGTTGGAAATGTATCATCACTCATTCACTCTGTGCACATTAGTCTTGTTATCCAAGGGAGAGTTCTAAGTGGAACGACTTAGAATGAGGCAACTTTGTCCATCTTGCAACCAGCTCACCCACTTGTCGACATTGGATTTATTAGTCCCAGTTAATTTAGCCTTCTCAAACTCCTCACTTACTTTGGTTCAATATGTGGTAAACATTAAATCTGAAGATTCTTTGTTGAACGCAAATTCCAGAATTGCAGCGCAATATTCAAATCTTATCCTGCAGTTCTGTTGGTATATTGGGCAGTCTGAGATGCTGACCTTGGATCTGATATCAAGACAAAGCCACTTCTGCTTGTGTTGTTGAATATTAAAGAACACAAGGCATCAGTACTCCTGGGATTCCTCACCAACCTCCCTCCCTCAATTAACATTCCACACAAACCAAACAAAATAAATCTGCAATTCTGGATATAAATTTGCTTGCTGAGCCTCTCAAAAGTTGCTAACATCTGGAATTAATCAGATGACTGTTTGTCACAACTCAGTCAATTTTGGTTATCAATTTCCTGAGATATAAATTGAACATTTTTGAAAAAGATTTCAGTATAAAGGTCAATGAGGCATCTGGTGGTCATCGATTTGAACTCTTTCCTTTACTTGTTGTTGATCTTGGTGCACACTGGAGCAGTGAAGGTCTCTGATCCCACATATGGAATAACTTTTCAATGTCTCTTCCAGCTAACCTAGTGACGATTGTGATTCTCTTTCACGGAAAGTGTGGCATCACCAAAGGTACTTCTCTCTATCTGATTTCCATGGCGACAGCTGATCTACTGGTCATTGTATTCAATATCATACTTTTAACACTGCTTTTCAAATATTTCCCAGTTTCCTTCCTGTTTTACACAGCAGTGTGCAGTTTTAACATTGTCATGGGCTATGCCATGAAAGATTGCTCAGTCTGGCTGACCATCGCCCTCACTATTGACCGCTTTGTAGCCATTTGTTGCCACAATCTGAAAGCCAGATATTGCTCTGCAAGAACAGCAGCCTCAGTGATAACCATTGTGTGTTCTGTGAGCATTTTGAGAAACATTCCATTTTACTTCAGATACCAATCTCTGGGTACATGGGGTGGTGAGCCCTGGGGCTGTGTCATCAGACCAGAGTTCTTCATCTTGCCAGGATGGGTGGCATTTTACTGGATCCACCAGCCACTGAACCCATTGATCCCCTACCTACTGATCCTGCTGTTCAATGCTCTGACCGTCAGGCACATTGTCTTGGCAAATCGGGCACGCAGGGGTCTCCGAGCTCCCAGTAACAGGGACCAGAGAGGAGATGCAGAGATGGTCAACAGGCGGAAATCCATCATCATGCTGTTTGTTGTCTCGGGCAGTTTTATACTGTTGTGGATGCCCAAGGTCAGTGTTTTCTTACTGATGCAGATTACCAACAATCATTTTTACCCCAGTTATGACCATCCTGTTATGATTGCTGTCATATCTGGGACTGTGCTCTTCTACCTGAGCTCCTGTACAAACACTGCCTTTTATGCCCTGACCCAGAGTAAATTCAGAGAGGAGCTGAAGAGGGCTCTGAAATATCCCTTCACTCTCATCCGTGAATGTATCCCTACATCAAAATAAGAAACATGTTTGAGATGGGAACACAGTTTATAGGCCTCATGATGCTTTTTCCAGTCCTTGGGACTCACCTGAATTTCCCCGTTATTTTCCATGTCAGTAGGAAAAGAGGCGGAATTGTCCTCTTGAACCATGAGACTCAAACCTGTGTTGGCTGGATGCCAAAACTAGTTCATTTCTCCTAGTTCTGTCGCTGGCTATTTCTCTGCTACTTGATTCCTAGCCCCTGGCCCAAGTGAACACGCCATCGCTTTCCTTTTGAAAGGTAGAAGCCACATGACACCATTTTACAGTCCAAAAGGGTCATTTGAAACCACAAGAATTCAATGCGTGGGTGAAGTTGAAGACCATCCCACTCCAACAGCAGCATGTTTATATCTTCTTTTGAGAATTAAAGTTGCTCTTACAAAAAAAGGTCGTCCGTCTATTACAGAGACATTGATTCATGGACATGTGTCTGATCAAACAATGTGTGTTACAGAAAGCCTGGGCAATTTATATGACCTCCAGGACCTTGAGGTGCTGAAATGTTGTTCTGTGAACCAAATTAATGATCCTCCTCCATTACACATTACACCTCAGCAGTCACTGCCCCAATCTCCAGGGTGTCCCTAATCTCGGAATCCTGGATATGAAAACGTGTCCATTTGTGACCCTGGGCCATCGACAGCTGGAAAGGCAGCAGGTCTCAGGCAGGACAAAGAGCATCTCATATATCGGTGCAGCCCCCCCCAGCCCATCAGCCGGACAACAATGACTGGAAAGCTTCCCTCACCTCCTTTTCTCTCCTTTAAACACATTGGTGGTGATTCTCTCCATGTCTGAGAGAGTATTCAGGAGGAAATAAATAAAAATGAAGACAAATGTATGTTGTGGGCTTTATGTCTTGGTTCTATGTGATTCCCTTTGCAAACCACACATAATCTACTATCATGCACGCTCTCCATGTTCTCCAGGGGTAAAAAAGGACCATCTTGAGGTTTAAAGTAATACTTTCAACATGGGACACATTATTGATAGTATTTCTCTCTCCACACATCCACAATTTGTCCACATCTGTCTTATTGCTTACATTCCTTTCTCATTCCCTCTATCTGTCGTTTCTACATTCATTCACTACTGTTTAAACTTATTCGAGGGGCATCACTGGGATTGGATAGACTGACATATATTACCCATCCCTAATTACCCGGGGGGCCAGTTTAGAGTGAAGCACATTGCAGTGGTGCTGGAGTCACATGTCAAGTCAGACCAGGCGAGATTTCCCTTCCCTGAAGGGAATGAGTGAACCAGGTGGGACTTTATTCCCCCAACAATCCAGGACTGTTTCATGTTCATCCTGAGGTTCTTAATTCCAGATTTGTATCGAAAGAAAACTTCCATGATTTGGACTCAGGTTCCCAGAACGTTATTAGTGTCATTGGAATGAACAAGCCAGTCATAACAAGGCCATCACCTCACCCTATCTTCCCTTCCCTTCCACTCCTTTTATCTCCACTGAGCCCTGCAGGTCTCTCTGTCTCTTATTCTCTCCCTATCTAAACAAAAATAGTAAACTGAAATCAGGAGAGTTTGTGGGAATGCCTACAGGATCAGAGTTCCCAATACGACCTGATAGTATCTGTTTCTATTGGAAAGAAACTGTGTCAGGTCAGGCCTTGATGTGCTCAAATGGTGTACTGTGAACCAAATTAATGATTCCCCTCCATTCGTGGGCGGCACGGTGGCACAGTGGTTAGCACTGCTGCCTCACAGCGCCAGAGACCCGGGTTCATTTCCCGACTAGGGCGACTGACTGTGTGGAGTTTGCACATTCTCCCCGTGTCTGCGTGGGTTTCCTCCGGGTGCTCCGGTTTCCTCCCACAGTCCAAAGATGTGCGGGTGAGGTGAATTGGCCATGCTAAATTGCCCGTAGTGTTAGGTAAGGGGTAAATGTAGGGGTAGGGGTGGGTTGCGCTTCGGCGGGTCGGTGTGAACTTGTTGGGACGAAGGGCCTGTTTCCACACTGTAAGTAATCTAATCTACACAACAGCAGTCACTGCCCCAATCTCCAGAGTGTCCCTAATCTCGGAATCCTGGATATGAAAACATATGTGACCCTGGGCCATCGGCAGCTCTTTGTACTGGAAAGGCAGCAGTCCCAGGCAGGACAAAGAACATCTTTTACATCGGTGCAGCCTCCCCATCCCATCAGCCAATCTTTACCTGGCTCCCCAGTACCTGGGAACAGCAGATAGCACACCGAGTTCTGGGTCACCTGTACCATCCTCCAATCTCGTATTGCCTGCACCCAATGTGGCCGACTCGACATTGGGGAAATCAAACACAAAATAGCTGACCACTTTGCAGAATACCTCTGGTCCGTGAGCAAGTGTGACCCTGACCTTCCCGTAGCCAATCATTTTAACCCAGCTTCCTGCTCACAAGCCCACATGTCTATCAACGGCGTGCTGCAGTGTTGCAGTGAATCCCAGTGCAAACTGGGGCAACAACATCACATCCTCAGGCTAGGCATTTGACAGCCTTTTTTTTGGCTCAGTGATGATTTCAATTCCTACGGAATGTGAACCCATTCCTTCCCCTTCATTTAGCTTCTGCAATGCTGCTGCTCCTTTAGCAAGTTTATATGGTCCTTTTTTTTTTATCAGACACTGAAAAGTCTAAGTTGGAAGGGTTTTAGTGTAGTCTTGAAGCTGTGGAATCCAAAGATGCAGATTTGTTGCGATCCTCCTCTCTGCTTGACTTCCTTCCTGTAAAACCCTGTGTTGGATTTTGCCTTGTGTGCCAAGGAGCGTTTGTGGGGATTGTTGCAAGTATTTGGAACAGCATCATTAACTGGGATAAACTGCCGAGTTTTCAAATAGTTGAAGTCAGTCTGTATTCTGTTCTCTTTTGTTTGTGTTTCACTTGATAATCTTGCAAATAAGTTCCTTTTTGTTTAAAACTAAGTGATTTCAACAATTGCATCCACATTACACCTACTTAAAGCAACTCCCAAAATTAGGGTCCGGGCTACTTCCTTGTAATGTTTCGAGAGAGCATGGCCTGATCCATACAGGATTGCGGGCTCCTTGTCAGATTTGTTCTATTGTTCCAAATTGGGATTAGGGATGTTGGAGGAGGAAGTGAGGTCTGCAGATGCTGGAGATCAGAGCTGAAAATGTGCTGCTGGAAAAGCGCAGCAGGTCAGGCAGCATCCAAGGAACAGGAAATTTGACGTTTCAATTAGGGGTGTTGGGACTTGAAAGCAGTGAGTCAGAGGTGTAGAGTCTTTTGTTCTGGGTGTTGGATTCGGTTGGTTTAAACAGAGCTTGTGATAGCAGTGGCTCTCCCAGTCACCAACAGTTTTCGAGGGGTGAATGAAGAGGCTTTGGGGGTTTTACAAAAAGTGAGCAAAGCCAAGCTGTTGAAATTAACAGAGAAACTGGGGTTGGAGCTTGGAGATAGAATTACAGGAATACCTCAGTGTTTAAATTTACTGGAAACACTATTAGATTCTTCAGAGATGGCTAAAGTTCAATTGAAAATGACACATCTTGAGTTGGAGGCAAAAGGTGGGATTGCGATGAAAAGCAGAGGGAAGAGAAAAAGAAAAAAAAATTGCTTGAGCAGAGTAAAAAGAAAAAGAAAGAGGAAGAAAGAAAAGGAGAGAGAGTGAAGGAAGAAAGACAGGAAGGTTGAACTTCAGAAGTTGGCCCTTAGACACGAAAGCTTAAAAATGTGTTGCTGGAAAAGCGCAGCAGGTCAGGCAGCATCCAAGGAACAGGAGATTCGACGTTTCAGGCATAAGCCCTTCTTCTCTCTCACTGCGCCCCCCAGGTTCTCCAGCATCCGCAGTCCTCACTTTCTCCTCCTTAGACGCGAAAGTCAGCTTAAAAGGATGTAGCTGAAGGCCGATGATAAGCTTCGTGAGGATAAGCAAACCCATAGCAGCCAAACGCCTGATGAGAAACTGTTTCAATATACCTAAATTTGATGAGCAGGATATGGAATCTTTTTTATCTTCTTCGAAAAAGTTCCGAAAGAAATGTGGTGGCCAGAGACCATGTGGGATTTAATTAAACTAAACTGAACTTGGAGGTAGAGCTGGTGAGATATTTGCATCACCGTCAGATGGAGTTTCTGGAGCAAATGGGGTGGTGAACAAACCCATCTTAAGCACATATGAGCTGTGCCATAAGCCTACAGACAATGTTTCAGGACTCTAAGGACGGACCCTGGTCAAACCGACATTGGGTTTGAAAGGATCAACCAAAAGCTTTGATAGGTAGATGAGGCCATCCAAAATAGAACAAACCTGTGATGCTCTTTGAGAGTCAATTATTTTGGAGGAGTTCAAAACCTCACTTCCTGAAGTAGTAAGGACTCATGTAAAAGAGTTGAGAGTTAAAACAGCAAGCTCAGCAGCTGAAATGGCTGACGGTTATGAATTGGTGTGTTGAGTGAAGTCTGGCTCGCAAGATCAATTTCAAATGGTGAGGGTTAGAAATTGTGGAAAAGAGACATCTTCACATGGAAGGGGAAAATAGATCACGGTGAAGATAATAAGGATAATTTACCACAGGGTAAAAAGGAAACCCTTGAAGGGAAAGAGAAGTTAAAAAAAAACTCTGGTGTTTTCACAGAAATAAAGTAGGCCAGATGAAATCACGAGTTGGCGAGTTAGGGAAAGCACTGTGAAGCCAAAGGTAGGAAAACAGGAGAAGCCAGTGAATTTTGCTGGAGTGGTCATGGAAAGCGCAGAGGGGACTAGAAAGCTGCACCAGAATGTACAAACTAGTCGGAGGTTGTTTAAGGAGGGAGTGCCAGATCTTCTTAAACCAAGTACGTGTGAAGGTAAAGCTTCCTCACATTGGTCGGGAGCAGCAGGTGAAGAAGTTACCATGTAAAGAGTTGCAGGATTTTATCAATCTGTGATGTTGAAAGATGTGGAGATACCTACTTCTTGTCAGAAAAGGAGTTAGTAATGTGAATTCACGGTGAGCCAATTATGTAAAGTGAGATTAGAGTGTCCAGGAGAAGAGTGGAAAAGTGATAGGAATCCTGGACAACTCCCAGCTCCAGGGATACAGTTTGTCCTTGCTAATGATCTAGTTGGTTCACAGGTAGGAGTGCTGACTGCCGTGGTTGAGAAGCCAGTGATAACTCATGGCAACCTAACTATTGCAGGGCACAAAGCCTGGGATTTTTCCTGGCTGGGTACTAACGAGGTCACAAAGTCACCAGTTGAAACAGGAGAGATCAAAGAGTGCAGATTAGAAAGTTGAGGTGGAATTAGCGGAGCACCTGTTTGATCAGATGATTGACACAGACTAGGAGCAGATAAATGACAAAGCATCTTTAGCTCAGGTAAGTTAACTAAGTTGCCGCAGAAAGATGAAAATTCAAAGCAGTCGCTTCAAAAGACCTATACAGAAACAGAATCCGAATGTGTCCCTCAATGTTACTATCTTAACAATAATGTCTTAATGAGGAAGTAGAGACCATCACATACTCAAACAAATCAGAAATGGGCAAAAGTTCATTAAGTCATATTACCAATGGGTTATAGAATGGAAGTGTTGCGAGTGGTGTATGAGGCATCATTAGCGGGTCATTTAGGAATGAGAAAAAACTCAAGATAAAGTACACAAACATAATTACCGGACTGGACTGCACAAGGATGGATCTGAATTTTGCTTGGCATGTCAGGTAACTGGAAAACCACAGACAACAATAAAGCCTGCATCTTTAATACCTATTCCTGCATTTGAGGAACCTTTTACAAGAGTCTTAATTGATTGCATAGGACCCCCACCTGAAACAAAAAGTGGGGATCAGGATATGTTAACAATAATGGATGCATCAACTAGATATCCAAAGGCCACTCCATTACACAACATCACAGCCAGAAGGGTTGGAGACGAATTAGTCAACTTTTTTCACTCGCTACAGACGACCCATAGATATAAAATCAGATCAAGGCTCAAACTTCACATCAAACTTTTTCAAGGAAGTTATGGACAACTTTGGAATAAAACAATTCTGCGGAACAGCCAGAGTTGGAAAGAGCATCAGATATTAAAGACCATGTTGAGGGCTTATAGTCAAGACTGTTGGGATAAGGGAATTCCAATCATGCATTTTGTAATCAGAGATACACTAAATGTATCGACAAAATTCAGTCCATTTGAATTCACTTTTGGGCATGAAGTGAGAGGATTGCTAAATTTGATTAAGAGGAAATTGGGAAGTCAGAATTCAGAGACTACATATGTGGACTATGTGTCAAATGTTTGAGAACGATAAATAGAGTGGGGAGGTATTCAGAATTCAAAAGTATCACAGCATGAAATGAAACAGGAAGCAGACAAAAAAAATCTAAAACGCACAATTTTGTAATTGGAGATAAGGTGTTAGCATTACATCCAGTGATAGGTGAACCTATAACAGCAAGGTTTAGTGAACCTTATGAAATCGGGATGAAATTGAGTGAGGTGAACTACTTGATAAAGACTCCAGACAGAAAGAAATCTCACAGAGTTTGCCATGTGAATACGCTCAAAATGTATTTTGACAGGACAGGAAAGCGAAAGGAGACTGTGTTACTGGTCACAACCAAGTTCAGGATTCTAAATGGGGCATTCCTCCATTTAAATTGGACAATGCAGAAGTTGTCAAAAAATTGGGATAAATTATTGAGTTATCTCCCTGAGGGAAATCAAAATGACCTGAAAGAGTTACTACAATCACATGGGGAGATATGTAGAAATAAGCTGGGAAATACTAACCTAATTATGCATGATGTAGATATAGGAGATGCTGTTCCAATTAAGCAACATCCTTCTAGGCATAACCCTCCAAAGTTGGCACAAGTTCAGAAGGAGATAGAATGCACACTCCAAGGTGGTATAATCGAACTGAGTTACCGTGACTGGAGCTCACCCACTGTCATGGTGCCCATGCCAGATGGTACCCAACGGTTATGTGTGGACTATCACAAAGTCAATGCCGTTACGAAGACTGATGCATTTTAATTTCCACGTTTGGAAGTCTGTGTTGATAAGGAGGGACAAGCAACTTGCATTTCTAAGTTGGAGTTGCTCAGAGGATACTGGCAAGTACCTTTGTCAGAAAGAGCAAAGGCAATTGTGGCTTTTGTAACACTGAATAAACTGTATCAGTTTAAAGTCATGCCATTTGGTATGAAAAATGAGCCAGTCACATTTCAGAGATTAACCAATAAGGTCACTTCCGGGTTACCCAATTGTGTAGTTTCTTTTGATGACCTAGTGATTTTTAGTCAGGCATGGAGGGAACATTTGCAATATTTGTCAGAATTGGTCGATTAACTTCAGAAGGCAGACTTAGTGGTAAACCTAGCTAAAAGTGAATTTGCCAAAGCCCGAGTCACCTTCCTGGGCCATGTTATTGGGTATGAACAAATGGCCCCATGTGATGCAAAATCAAAGGAAATTGGAGATTTTCCCAGATCATCGACAAAAGAAAAGCAGTCCTATGATTACTGGGATTGAGTGGATTTTATCAAAAATTCTTACCAAATTTTCACAGTGTCACTGCCCCACTAACTGAATTGCTAAAGACAGACAAGATATTTCAATGGACAGCAGACTGTCAGAAGGCATTTGGTTGTATTCGCTCAAGAAGATAGCTTCGTACTAACTTCTAAAAGGCAGTGAAATGTCAATGATAAATATGACACTAGTTAAGAGACAGTCATCTCCTGTGAAACAGTGACAGAATTATTCAGTTAGATAGACACTTATTAACCTTTCGGCTGGGACATCATACATTCCTGGAAGCACAAAGGAAGATCCAACAAAACCTTACAACTGAACACCGTCCAGACCTGTAATGTTGTGATGGGAGCCTAGTGCTCCCCCAGTCGATCCTGCGCTTACCTCATCATTGTCACAGTGGGGTGACTGACACTGCCAATGAAATCTTACAGGGAACACTACTGCACACTGCCTCTTTTTCAATCATTCACAGGACATGGACATCACTAGCTCGGATAACCATTTATTGCCTATCCCTAATATCCAGCGGGCTGCTAAGCATTAACCGTATTGCTGTGTCTGGAGTCACAAGTTGACCAGACCAGGTACTTAATCTTCCGAAAAGGACATCAGTGAATTTGATGGGTTTTTCCAACAATTGACAATGGATTCATGGTCATAATTCAACCCACAATGCTAGATTTGTGTGAGATTCAAACTCATCTGCCATGTTGGGATTCGAACCAAGTTCCCCAGAACATTACCTGGGTTCTGGATTAAATGTCCAGCAATAATGCCATGAGAACATCATTACAGTCTGAGTGCATGACCTGACCCTTCATTAAAGGCTCTGTCTCAATGCCCTATCTCAGAGGGTTTGTCCTGGCCTGCTTCTGTTTGTCAACGTCCAGCCCTTTGTTGACACTTGCTTGCAATGGTTTCCCTTCCTACACGCTTGGCATGACCTCAGAATCTGCCCAGAATTCCGCTCTATTAATTCTGCTATTTCCCACTCACTCACTGGCCTTCAGTCCTACAGAACCTCAGTTGTTCAGTCATGGCTTGATATTGCTTACGGGTGAAGTATGATGAAACTTTTATGAAACTTTTACCATTGTGTGGTACAACGTGGAGAGAAATGTGACAACGTTAAGGTTCAGTCAACAAGTTTATTAAGGAACTTCATCAGCTACAGACAGAGCAAAAGGAATTAGTTGCAGCATCAGGACCCGAGCACTGCAGGTGTCTGTTCTTGTAGAGTTACATCCCCACCTCACAGAGGGCACTTCAGAGTCTCCTCAGTGTTTATGGAGGCATGTGTAGCTCACCTCAAGGATATTCTTTCCAATCATTGGAGAATCTGAACATGCTCTGGTAAACATCAGTGGAACGAGTCACAGCCAGGTTCTGAAAGAAGATACTCACACCAAACACGAAACGTCAACTCTGTTTCTCTCTGTGCAGACCTATTGAGTTTCTCTGGGTTCATTTAGGATTTTTACCTTTTTTTAACCTTATAATCAACTTATTCAGAGATGCTATGACCCAGCACTTAACACAGGCCTGCTGGCTCAGAGATAGGGACACTACCACTGTGGTATGGCAGCCTGGATCAGTCACAGTTCCAGTTCTGATTTTTACATTGCAGATCGAACATTGAATAAAAGCACACAATTCCAACAAAATGGATTTGAATTCTGTTTATCATAGGATTATGTCCTTCACAATAATCTTTAAAAGACTTACAGACTTTTTATTTTTGCCGAAGGAGTAATGTTTGAGAGATTCAGACTTTGCGATGTGGGATAACACACCTGTATATTGGAGAGTATGAGGAGTGGACACATCTCCCCAGTTTCCAAAGTTGTTATCACAGACTTTACAGCAGGGCTGGATGAGACAGTTTAACATTAAGGACACTGAAGTGGCACAGACCACTGATAGGTTTTTGCGACCAAAATAGGCTGGTGTGTAGAACAGTGAGTGCCTCATTGATTTCACACCCACAGGGAGTAGATCAGAGGATGGGAACATAGATGGCGATTTGAACCATGTTAGCTGTTGGTGAATGGGGAAGAGGTGGGATTTTGCTTCTCAACTGACTGGATAGACTTACAATTAATCCCAGCATGGGGGAAGATAACTGTCTGTTTATAATAAAACCAAAATACTGCAGATACTGGATATCTAACACAAACACAGACAGAAACATAACAGTTCTGGCCACTTCCAGGGAGACGGAGACAGAACTGCGTTTTTGACTCTTCAGAATTTAGAGTCATAGAATCACAGAATTCTACAGCACAGAGACAGGCCTGACTGGCCCATGTCGGCTAAAATGTCCGTCCACTCTAACCCCATTTTCCTGCACTTGGCCCATATCCTTCTAATCCTTTCCTATCCATGCATTTGTCCAAATGCCTTTTAAATATTGTTGATGCACCCACCTCAACCACTACCACTGGCAGCTCATTCCATATACGTACCTCCCTCTGTGTAAAGAAGTTTCCCCTCAGGTTCCCTTTTATTCTTTCCCCCTCTAACCTTAACCCAATGCCCTCTAGTCCTCAATTCCCCAACCCTGGGAAAAAGACTGAATGTATTCACCCTATCCCTGGCCCTCCTGACATTATTCACCCCCTGTAAGGTGACCCATCAGTCTCCTACATTCTAAAGATAAAAGACCTTGCTTGTCCAACCCCAACCTATAACTCAGACAACTGAGTCTTGGCATCATCCCTTGTAAATTTCTTCTCATTCTTTCCAGTTTAATAAAATCCTTCCTATTATAAGGTGACCAAAACTGAACACAATACTCAAAGTGTGGCCTCACTGACACCATGTATAAATGCAACATCCCAACTTCGATACCCAATGCCCTGACTGATGAAGGCCAGTGTGCCAAAAGCCATCTTCACTGCCCTGGGCCTCCACTTTCAGAGAACTGTGCACTTGAACTCCAATTCCCTCTGTTCCATTATGACCCTGAAGGCTCCAGCATTCACCATGAAACCCCTATCTTGTCTTCACTTACAGAAATACAAAACTTCATGCTCATCTGTGTTAAACTTCATTTGCTATTTCTGGGACCACTTCCCCAGCTGATCAAGGTCCTGCTGTAATTTCTGACAACCTACCTCACTGCCCACGACAGCACCTATTTTAGTGTTGTCAGCAAGCTTACTAATCATGCCTAATACATTCTCATCCAAATCATTGATATGGATAACATTGGACCCAACAACAACACCTGAGGCACCCCACTAGTCACAGGCCTCCAGCCTGCCAAGCATATTTCCATTATTACCCACTGCTTCCTACCATCAAGCATATTGTGTATCAAATTTGCCAAATCCCCCGAGATTCCATGCAATCTAACCTTTCAGAGCAGCCTACAATATAGAAACTGCTGAAATCCATATAGATTACATCTATCGCCCTGTCCTTGTTAACCTCCCTGGTCACTTCATCCAACAAATCTCACTCACAAAGCCATGCTGACTACTACTAATCAAACTCTGTATTTGCAAACGCATGTGTATCTTTTGTCGCAGAATCCTCTCAAGTAACTTGCCCACCACAGATGTTAGGTTCTATAGTCCCCAGGTTTTTCTTTGCAGCCCTGCTTGACTAATATCACAACATTCGCCAGCCTTCAGTCTTCTGGGACTTGACCCATGGCTAACAGCATTGCTTTTATATCAGTCAGGACCCCAATGATTTCTTCTCTAGCCTCTTGCAGTTCTCTTGGATATATCTGGTCAGGACCAGGAGATTTATCCACCTTCATATGTTCTAATAAATCTAACACTTCCTCAACTTGATATGGACCGTCCCCAAGATATCACCACTAACTTGCCCAGGTTCCCAAGTCTTCATAGCTGAAAATGTGTTGCTGGAAAAGCGCAGCAGGTCAGGCAGCATCCAAAGAGCTGGAGAGCCGACATTTCTTCAGGAATGAAGAAGGGCTCATGCCCGAAACGTCGATTGCCCTGCTCTTTGGATGCTGCCTGACCCGCTGCGCTTTTGCAGCAACACATTTTCAGCTCTGATCTCCAGCATCTACAGACCTCACTTTCTCCCAAGTCTTCATGTCATTCTCCATGGTAAACACAGAAAAGAAATAATCATTGAGGACTTAGGCCCTTGAGAGGTCCGGTTCTCCCTCTGAATATTCTTTTTCCTTTAATATACTAAAATAACCTCTTTGGATTCACCCAAATCTTCTTAGCCAAGGCTATCTTCCGCCGCCTTTTCACCCTCCTGATTTCCTTTTTCGGTAAACTCCTGTATTCCCTGTATACCTCCAGGGATTCCCAAGACCCCAGCTGCCTGTATGTGAACCCCATACCTCTTTTCTTTTTTCCAGTCAAAGCCTCAATATCTCTTGTCATACAGGGCTCCCTATTCCTCCCAAACTTGTCTGTCACCCTCGTGGGAACATATGGACCTTGAAGTCTAACTATCCCACTTTGAAAGGCCTCCTGCTTGCCAGAGATCCCTTTACCTGCAAACAAACTACTCCAATTAACCCCTGCCAGCTCCTGTCTAATTCCATCAAAATTCACCTTGCCACAGTTTAGAATTTGTATCAATGGATCAGTTTCCTGACTCGTCATAACTATTTTAAAATTAATAGAACTATGGACAGAGGTCCCAGAGTTCTCCCCACACTGTCACCTCAGTTCTGCCCTATTTTCCAGGAGTTGGTCAAGTTTTGCCCCTTTCAGAGTTGGACTCTCTGTACAATGCTTGAAGAAATTTGCCTGAATGCACTTAACAAATTCCACCTCATCTAAGACCTTAACACTAACTTACTGAGCTTGTAACTACTGCATTTCTCCAGTATTCTCTGTACTTGTGTGAGATGTGGTTCAAGATCCAACCACGTTTGTTACTGAAATGCAGGGAGTAATTCACGGATGTGAGTGAAGGGATATTTCAGAGACCTCTTCAGCTCCTCTCTGAATTTACTCTGGGTCAGGGCATAAAGGGCAGTGTTTGTACAGGAGCTCAGGTAGAAGAGCACAGTCCCAGATATGTCAGCGATCAGAACAGGATGGTCATAACTGGGGTAAAAATGGTTGTTGGTAATCTCCGTCAGTAAGAAAACACTGACCTTGGGCATCCACAACAATATAAAACTGCCCGAGACAACAAACAGCAGGATGATGGATTTCCGCCTGTTGACCATCTCTGCATCTCCTCTCTGGTCCCTGTTACTGGGAGCTCGGAGACCCCTGCGTGCCCGATTTGCCAAGACAATGTGCCTGACGGTCAGAGCATTGAACAGCAGGATCAGGAGGTAGGGGATCAATGGGTTCAACAGCTGGTGGAGCCAGAAAAATGCCACCCATCCTGGCAAGATGTAGAACTCTGGTCTGATGCCACAGCCCCAGGGCGCATCACCCCATGTGCCCAAAGATTGGTATCTGAAGTAAAATGGAATGTTCCTCAAAATGCTCACAGAACAGACCATGGTTATCACTGAGGCTGCTGTTCTGGCAGAGCAATATCTGGCTTTCAGATTGTGGCAACAAATGGCCACAAAGCGGTCAATAGTGAAGGCAATGGTCAGCCAGACTGAGCAATCTTTCACGGCATAGCCCATGACAATGTTAAAACTGCACACTGCTGTGTAAAACAGGAAGGAAACTGGGAAATATTTGAAAACCAGTGTTAAAAGTATGATATTGAATACAATGACCAGTAGATCAGCTGTCGCCATGGAAATCAGATAGAGAGAAGTACCTTTGGTGATGCCACACTTTCCGTGAAAGAGAATCACAATCGTCACTAGGTTAGCTGGAAGAGACATTGAAAAGTTATTCCATATGTGGGATCAGAACCCTTAACTGCTCCAGTGTGCACCAAGATCAACAACAACAAGTAAAGGGAAGAATTCAGATTGATAGTCTCATAGCCTCATAGTCCTTTATAGCCTACACTGAAATCCTTTTCAAAAATGGTACATTTATACATCAGGAAATTGATAACCAAAATTGACAGGGTTGTGACAAACAGTCATCTGATTAATTCCAGATAGTGGCAAATTTTGAGAAGCTCAATGAGCAAATTTACATCCAGAATTGCAGATTTATTTTGTTTGGTTTGTGTGGAATGTTAATTGAGGGAGGGAGATTGGTGAGGAATCCCAGGAGTACTGGTGCCTTTTGATCTTCAGTATTCAATAACACAAGCAGAAGTGGCTTTGTCTTGATATCACATCTAAGGTCAGCATCTCAGACTGCCCAATATACCAACAGAACTGCAGAAGAAGATTTGAATATTGCGCTGCAATTCTGGAATTTACGTTCAACAAAGAACCAAAGTAAGTGAGGAGTGTGAGAAAGCTAAATTAACTGGGACTAATAAATCCAATATAGACAAGTGGGTGAGCTGGTTGCAAGATGGACAAAGTTGCCTCATTCTATGTCATTCCACTTAGAACACTCCCTTGAACAAGACCAATGTGCACAGAGTGAATGAGTGATGATACATTTCCAACTGCAGATGGTGTGTGGCTTGGTGTGGAAATGGCAGGGTGTGGTGTTCCCATATATCTGCTGCCCTTGTCCTTTTAGATGGAATTGATCATGGTTTTTACAGTGCTGCCTAAGGATCCTTGGTGTAACTTAGCAATGGCATCCACTATTGGTACCACAGTCCTGCACATTCTTCCAGTTCAGAATGAAAACCAAATTCCATGTTTGCTGTTTGAATTGAACCCCTCTCTCCCATTCCCTTCAGCAGTACATCCCAGTCTCTAAATGCTCACTAAAATAAAACATTGTTCCTTCAAAGCTCATTTGTTCCTCTTACCCATTGTATTCTATCTAACAATCCCTTCCAGTCTGCAGGAAGGCCAGTTAGCTTTACATCATTGACACCATCACACGTAGGGCTTACCACAAAGGCTCATTCATTCTGTCAGAATTGGATTCCATTGTTCATTCCTGCAATGTTATAAATTACACAAGTGTCCTGCATTCATGTGGATGCATAGACTGATGGATTGGTAGAGCACTGATGGTTCCCATTCACCTCATAACACTGGGCTTGTGATGCAGGTTTCTGTACCTCCCCTCAATTTTACACTGTGACCTGTTAGTTTAATCTTTAACCATTCTTAATCAGTGCACTTCTTTAAATGTTTAACTGCCATCTCCCTCCAGTACCTTCTCAGTCAGTGAATTGAGCTGACTACAATCCCTGGCTGGAAATGGAAATCTCCGTTCAGCTTTGGTCTGAGTAAGAACTGCAGAGAATCGATTTCCTTGGCTTACAGACATCTAGGCACCGGAAACATTCCACTCCTCTGTTCTGTCAACACCATTGATCAGATGAAGCACTTTGTGAAACTTTCCAGTATTTTCTTGTCCCAAGGACGGTATACAATTCTCTAACTGCTCTCTATGTATCCACTGTTACCGAATTGCTTTTTAAAGAAATGTTCATTACAAAATCCACTTTAAGGTGTGTGATCAGGGACAGAATTCAAATCAAAACAATGATATTGCTTAAAAATAAAACCAATTTCCAATCCTTGACCTTATACCACTGTGTACACTGTCTGCTCTCTGCCTAATGAAAGTCCTGGTATGGGAGACATCATTTTCCTTGGACTTGTTGTCATAATTTTAATCATCTCTATTGTTGAAAACTGCAGAAAGCTGCAACACAAAGAGACGTGGAGGAAACTTGTGCATGAAACACAGAAAGCGAACACGCGGGTGCAGCAGGTAATCGGGAAGGGCCATGGAATGCTGGCCCTTGTTGAAAGGGGGTTAAGAGTAGGGGAGTAGTGCAAGGTGCTGGGGAGACCACATCTGGAGAAATGTGAACAGTTTTGATCCCGTTATTTCAGGAAGGTTAGCATTTTGTTTGAGACAGTTCAAAGAATGTTCACCAGAAAGATCCCTGACGTGGAGGGACTGTCTTATGATCGAAGGTTAAACAGGTTGGGAGTCTAGTCACTGCAGTTTAGATAATGGGAGGTCATATCATTGAAAGAATGAAGATTCTTAAGGGGCTGGACAGGGTAAATACTAAGACAATGTTTCCCCTCTTGGGGAAGTCTAGGGAAAAAAGGGCCCAGTCTCAGCGTGTAGGGTTGAAAATTTAAGATTGAGATGAGGAGGGATGTCTCATCTGAGGATTCTGAGTCTTTCATATTCTTGACCATTGATAGCTGTGGGGTATAAAATGACCTTTTGCATATCTTCGGTTCCATGACTAGATTTTTGATCAGTCGGGAATGAAGAGTTATGGGGAAAGAGAAGAATATGTGGAACGTCTGATCAGCCAAGATTTATTGGTGAAGCAGACTGGAGGGAAAATTCCTTCAAGGTTTAATCTACTGACGACTCTACACACCCGCGTCCAACCCACCCCACACACACCTCCACATCATCTGCAGTTCTGAGAACATTGAGCAACCTCTCCTCTCTTCACATAACTGATAAAATTCCAATCAATTGGCACTGCAGCTTTCCTCCAATCAGACCATCCACATCCCGCTTCCAAACTAATCCATTAAATATTACACATAAAACACAGACCGAACTATAAACACCACATTCAGTAACGGGGAAGATCTCCTCACCTGGAACACAGACAATTGCAAAGAAATGGAAGAAAGCGAATAAGATCTGTAGAATTATTGGTCCTTTCATTGTTAATGTTGGGTGACCTCATTCATTAACTCTCGTGCAGGGCTTGGAGTCTGGACTGAGCTCCTGGGATAACAATCAACACTCCCTTATACATGATCGCAAACACCGTGTGATGTTAGTTCTAATCTATTAAGCAGTCTCTTTAAAAGCATCCACGTTACCTTTCACACTCCCACAACACTCGAATATTCCACATGGAAATGTAAAGGGATTGTGAACAGCACTCCCTAAAGAAAATTCCTTGAAAAAAATGTTATTTTCCAAACCTTGGTTCTGACAGCATTTGTTTATCTTTATTTTGTTCATCATCTATCTTCTTTCAGTTTTGTTTCATGGGTCAGTCACTCAATCTAGTATGTTATTGTCGATGGTGGGTTTACATCCTGGAATTAAGGGACAGCTATAGGCTGCTGTCCTTTATCTTTTCAAGAGGATGTTCCCAACTGTACTTTGACTATTACGTAGCACAGAAATTGTACTTGCAATTGAAATAGTCTTAAAATAATAGGAAACATTATGTTTTTCAAGCAGATTTTTAAAATTCACATCAAACTCTTTTGTAATGAATGTCAATTAGTAACAAACTTACCGCTAAATAAAACAATAAAGCAATTACATGGACTCCAACCGAGCCCATTCCTGCTTCATCAGTTCCATCTTCATTCAACTGAGTCCATTGGAACTCAGCTGAGCTCAGCTCATGGATATTTCACACGTCTGAACTCAGTCTGCTCGAGTTCAAAACAACACCCGGGTACAATGATTCCAATTCTAAAGGAATGTCAGGGCACGTCTAGTACCAGTTATGCGTTTGTGGAGATAGTGGAGACTGCAGTTGCTGGAGATTAGAGTCAAAACGAGTGGTGGTGGAAAAGCACAGAAGGGTCAGGCAGCATCTGAGGAACAGGAGAGTTGATGTTTCAGATCTCAGCTCTTCATCAGGAATGTGAGGGTTAGTGCAAAGGGGGCTGAGAGATAAATAGGAGGGTGGTAACTCAGAATGCAATTGGCGGATGAAGGTGAGGGGTGATGGTGATAGTCAGTGTGGCGGGTGGAGCCGATAGGTGGGAAGGAAGGTGGACAGTTAGGACAGTTCAAGAGGGTGGTGTCGAGTTGGAATGTTGGATCTGGGATAAGGTCGGGGGGAGAGGAGATGTGGAATCTGGTGAAATCGACATTGATCCCACGTGGTTGGAGAGTCCCAATGTGGAAGATGAGGCGATCTTCCTCCAGACAGCGGGTGGCTAGAGTTTGATGGGGGAGGAGGCCCAGGATCAGCATGTTCACGGTGGTGTGGGAGGGGATGTTGGAGTGGTAGGGGGAGTTGAAGTGGTCGGTCACAGGGCAGAGAGTTTGTTTCGTGTCTGTGTGTGTGTGTCCTGGAAATGTTCTCTGAAACATTCAGCAGGTTGGTGCCCTGTCTCCCCGGTGTGTAGGAGACCACATTGAGAGCAACAAGCACAGTTGATGTGGTTCGGGAACATCTCTGTCAGATCTTGAGAGATTCTCTGCGGCCTTGGATGAAGTTGGGGTGAGACGTGATGTGGTAGGTTCTACACCTCTTGCAGTGGCAGGGTAAGGTGGCGTGAGTGAAGGGTGGGTTGGTGGGTGGTGGGCGTGAACCTAATTAGGGAGTCGTAGGGGGAATTGTCTCTGCAGAACAAGGATAAGGATGAAGAGGAAACTACATCCCTGGTTGCAGGGTCTGACTGTAGGTGGCGAAAATGGCAGAGGATGATTTGTTATTTCTGGATATTGGCACTTGGCACATTCCCTTGCCACCACTGTAGACGTAAAACTTGTGCCCACACCACACCTTCACCTGAATCTAAGGCCCCAAAGGATCCTTCCACAACCGACAGAGATTTACATGTTCCTCCACACACCTTGTCTCCTGTGCCTATTGCTCTCGATATGGTCTCCTCTGCACTGGGGAGACAGGGCGCCAACTTGCTGAATGTCTCAGAGAACACCTCTGGGACACAGGCATACAGCATCCTCACCAACCTGTGGCTGAACACTACAACTTCCCCTCCCACTCCACCAAGGACATGCAAGTCCAGGGTCTCCTCCACCGCCAAAGTCTGGACATCCACTCCCTGGAGGAAGAACACCTCATCTTGTGCCTGGAATCAAAAATGACTTGACCAGTTTCCTTCTCTCCTCTACCCCCACCTTATCTCAGATCTATCCCATCAACTTGGCACTGCCCTCTTGAACTGTCCTACCATCCATCCTGCATCACTGTTATCTGCTCCACCCATTGCTCTGAACTATCGCTGTCACCACTTCCACTTTCATTGACCTATATTCTTTCTAGCTACCTTCACCCCGCCAGCCCCAGTCCCTCCCATCTATCACCCAGCCCCCTTGGACACACTCTCTCACCCCGCATTCCTGATGAAGGGCTTAAGCCCAAATCATTGACTCGCTTGCTCCTACTACGCTGCCTGACCAGTTATGTGATTGAGCCAATCACCAAGTTACTGAATTTGTTCCAGTCCGGTTACTGCGCACTGCTGGACAGATGTGCTGCCAATTTTGTGCTGTGCATTTAAAGCATGGAATCTCTGTTATAAATCCTGACTGATAATGGACTAACTCATCAAAGTATGAATGCAAAAGGACTTACTTTGTTGCATTTTTTTTATTTTGCACACATTAGGACATCGAGCAAGTATACAACTTCAAGTGGAGCCCCAACAATGATACTGTATGGGTTGGTGTTAAGACATGGACTGGGAATGTTAACACTTACCAATGAACATGGAGCAGTTGCTAAGGAAGTGATGAGAGAAATGAGCAGGTCACAAAGTAGGTAAAGGCAGCTTTCCACCTGATGGAGCCACTGGAAATTTGAGTTCTCATGTGATCGAACGACTGAAATGACTCGTGTCACAGAAAGGTCAGTTGTGGTAGTTTCTGCATAACATGAAATTCAACGTTGCACCAAGAAAGCAGATCCATCTCTCCGTGTGTGACAATCAGGGTGAGGAAGTAGAGAAACATTCAAGGTGGTCAGAACAGTGCCATCCTTCCTCAATGGTGTTTGGAATGGAAAAGGAACCCAGTTAGGCTTCAGTTTGATAAACCCATGGTTACACTTGATCTGTGTAAGTTCATCACTGTGTAAGGGACCGCTCCTCAGGAAGGTGGTACTGGCCTTTGGAGAATGTACAGTGTGGATTCAGCTGAATGATACGGGATGGGATTATGTCTGTAAAGGGGGAAAGAGGAACAGGTGTGTGAGTGGGGCATGAAGTGTTAAAATTTGATCCAAGTACATTGAAGGACTGACATCATAAAGTACCTCAATCATTCAGGTAGATTAAGGATCTGGAAACCTTCCCCCCAATCACTAAGCATGCTGGGAATGAATTACATCCTGCATTATTAGCACGGACACAATTCTCTTCTACAAACAGACAAAGGGTGAGTGAGGAAAATGGAGTTGCACCATCTGACTGAATGATATGCAGCACCAGTGGGCTTCAGAATTCACCCTTTCTGGGTCTCTGAAAGTGGGGTTCAACTCTCCCTTTCAACAGGGGGGTTTTCAGGGAGAGCAGAGGGGAGGTGAGGGAGAGCTGTTAGATCTCCTCTGCTCTCTCTCCAGTGGCAAACACAACCCTCTGGAAATGTGTAGTTTGCTGTCTGTGGTCTAACCAAGTTTATCCCACTGTGCACTGGAAATCAAGCCCCACTATTTCCTGAGTCATCAAAAAGTTGAACACTTATTTAAAGCAACAAGTTGCCCAACAATACACATCATACTACAAGAATACAGGCCTGCAGTTTTCTTTGCTATTTAACTGTTTAATACAATCAAACCAGTTTAAACCAATGACAAAAATTGCCGTGTTGAGTTGCCAAACTGTAATGAAAGTTTAATTGTTAGCTCTTTTATGTAATCCCATTCACACAAGCAAAACCAGAGAAGACACAAATATTATGTTTGTTATAAAATTTCATGAAGGAAACACTATTCAGTCGTTCCAGTTGAGTTGGCAGGGACTGATATGTTGTTCTCTTTAAGATTCTTTTGATCCCTTCCAAATGTTTGATGATGACATGAGTTTGCAGGAACACCAATTCTCAATTTCCCATTCGCTGTTTGAAAATGTGTTGTTTCTGTGTCTCTGGAAGTAACTTCCAATTGTCCTTTTTAACAGAGGGTTTTCAGAGAGAACAGAGGAACACTGAGAAGGATTACCTATCTACCAGGGTGTCTTCATTCAGTTCCCCATGCAGAAAGAGCAGAGCGTGATACGCATGCTCTGTCTTCGCAGGCTGGTTCCGAACCCTGTATTCTCCACACAATGGGCTGTCGTGAGTGAGCAAGAGATTGTTACTTTGCTGAGCTCTCCTGAATACACCACAACTGGTGCATGTTGTAAAATGGATTCAAATCGTGTTTCTGATCAGAATGATTCTGAATGCACACACAGACACACACACGCACACATACACACACAAACACTTAAACTGATGTACACATTCTCACACACACACTCACACATACATACACACACACATACACACACACACACACACACACACAGATACACACACACACACTCACACACACACACACACACGTACACACAAACATATGCACACATTCCCACGCGCACAAATTCTCACACACACACGTACACTCACACACACACTCATATACCATCCACTCACACATGGACACGTACACACGCGCACACTCTCTTTTTTGGGATTACTTTCTTCTTTAAAGAAAAAACAATGAATATAAATCTCACAATTTCGATGATCGTTCTCTTGTCCATTTCTGACACCGTGCCCTTTTGTTAAAAGCAATACCTTTTCCTACTCGGATCCATGAACCAACAAAGTAAAAGTGCTCTCACTCTCTCGGCAGAGCAGGTACCGGCTGTCTGGCGGTGTTTTTTTTTAAGTCGCGGGTATAGTCCAATTTTAACGGCTAAAATTTAAATTTTTTAAGCTCCTAGAGGACCCGGAAGCTGGTGTCGCGCTACCTTACCTGGGAAGGTTTTTTTTTCTTATAAAAGCGCGCAGGCGAGGAACCCGAGGCACTACAGGGGTAGAGCCTCCCACCCGCCCTCCTCCTCTAACCTAATAATAAGACCCGTTCTGGTAAGCAGGTAAGTGCTGCATTTTGCTTGTTTGTTTCTTTAGATCTAGTTTTTAAAGGTTACCTTTTAGAGGGATGGCAGCGAAGGCAGTGCAATGTTCCTCTTGCAACATGTATGAGATGAGGGAAGCCATTAGCGTCCCTGCTGATTACACTTGCAAGAAGTACACTCATCTCCAGCTCCTCCAAGGCCGTGTTAGGGAACTGGAGCTGGAGTTGGATGAGCTGAGGATCATTCGGGAGGCAGAGGTGGTCATAGATCAGAGCTTTAGGGAAGTAGTTACTCCGAAAGTTATAGAGAGATGGGTGACAGTGAGGGGGAGTGGGAGGAAGCAGCCAGTGCAGGGACCTCCTGCGGTCATTCCCCTCAAGAACAAGTATACCATTTTGGATACTTGTGGGGGGGACGACTTACCAGGGGTAAGCAACGAGTTTCAGGCCTCTGGCACGGAGCCTGTCCCCGTTGCTCAGAAGGGAAGGGCGGAGAAAGGTAGAGCGATTGTTATTGGGCACAGATAGTTCGGGGCACAGATAGGCGGTTTTGTGGGGGCGACAGAGATTCACGATTGGTATGTTGCCTCCCAGGTGCAAGGGTACGTGATATCTCTGATCGTGTTTTCTGGATCCTTAAGGGGGAGGGGGAGCAGCCCCAAATCGTGGTCCATGTTGGCACCAACGATATAGGTAGGAAGAGGGGTGAGGATGTTAGGCAGGCTTTCAGGGAGCTAGGTTGGAAGGTTGGAACTTTATCTTCTACACTTTGAGCAAAGATCACTTTAGAATTCAGGAAATGAGTACCCAACATTGAACAACATCCGATAAGCACTAATCTCATTAATTCAAGATATTTCTTGCTACCTTAGTGTGGGATATTGACTGAGCGAGGGAGATTGGTGAGGAAACCCAGGATTACTAGTGTGTTGGGATCTTTCTTATCCAATAACACAGGCAGAAGTGCCTTTGGCTTGAAATCACATCCAAGAGCAGCCTCTCAGACTGCCCAGTACCTGGCAGCATTACTCTGCAGGACAGGGTGTGAATAATGTGCTACAATTCTGGAACTCACTTTCAACACAGAATCTTCAGATTCAACTTTTACCACACATTGAATCAAAGTTCGTGAAGAGGGTCAGAAAGCTAAACGAAGGGGAGTCACCAATACACAATACGCAATTTGGAGAGCTAACTACAAGATTGTCTCATTCAAAGTTGTTCCACACAGAGCTCTCCCTTGTACAGTGAGATAAATGTGACCAGAGTGAATGACTACAGACACTAGTCAATGTATTCATGACCGAGAACAGACAGGAGTTGAAATGGCCTCCTAGAAAATCCATGTGAGGTGTTGGAATTCACACCCAGAGTAAATGACTAAAGCTATAGCTATCCTCATATTCTACATTTGTGGGCGGCACGGTGGCACAGTGGTTAGCACTGCTGCCTCACAGCGCCTGTAGATCCGGGTTCAATTCCCGACTCAGACGACTGACTGTGTGGAGTTTGCACGTTCTCCCCGTGTCTGCGTGGGTTTCCTTCGGGTGCTCCGGTTTCCTCCCACAGTCACAAAGATGTGCGGGTCAGGTGAATTGGCCAAGCTAAATTGCCCGTAGTGTTAGGTAAGGGGTAAATGTAGGGGTATGGGTGGGATGCGCTTCGGCGGGTCGGTGTGGACTTGTTGGGCCGAAGGGCCTCTTTCTACACTGTAAGTCTAATCTAATCTAGATTAGTAAGGCGCGCTGATGAAACATAAATCTAATAAAATCTTTATCTTCGTGGACAGCATAAATAAGAACTTGGTCTGTCTGTGACCAACAGCACCATTTTTCTCATAGCCCTCTCTGAACTACACAAAGTTATTCAAAATAACATTGACATTGGAAAACAAACTAAATTAACTCCTTCATAAAAATCTACTTTCCGTTTGAGTGGTGTTCTTAAAAATCATTAACAAACTGAAATTGAAATCTTTACTCTACAAAACTGAAGTCTGGGTGTTGAGTTAATAGTGATTTTAATCAATGTGCAAAGTTTGAATATCATTGCTCTGTGAACCGTGAGTTCTCTTCATGGAAGGGAGCAACTAGTAGTTGCAAGATAGTAGGGAGTCACCAATAAAATGACACAGTAATTGTAAAGAGGTGTTTTCTTATCAAGACAATGCTGGGCATTGAATTGATTATACAACCGGAAATTGAGTTTTTTTTTATTCAGTCTTGACTTAAGGGTGTAGCTGTTTGTTCCAGTGAGACTCACTCATCCCTAGTTGCACCTTTGAAAAGGTGGAGGGGTGAGCTGCCTTCTTGAACCGCTGCAGTCCATGTGCTGTAGGGTAGACCCACAATGTCCCTGATGGAGGGAATTCCAGGATTCTGACCCAGGAAGGAAAGGCCGATATATTTCGAAGTCAGGATGGTGAGGGGCTCGGAGGGGAACTTGCAGGGGGGTGGTGTTCCCATGTATCTGCTGTCCTTGTCCTTCCCATGTTCCCTTGTCCTTCATCATGTCTTTGGAAATTGCTGTCGAAGGAGCCTTGGGGATATTTCTGTGTTGCATCTTGTCAATGGTACACATCGATGGTACCATAAACCTGCATATTCTTCCACTCCAGACTGAAAACATAATTCCACCTAGGGTTCCCGGAATGAACCCCTCTCTCCCATTCCCTTCAGCAGTACATTCCAGTCTCTAACCACTCACTCCCATGAAACAGTGTTTCTTCAAAGCTCATTTGTTCCTCTTGCCCATTGTATTCTATCAAACCATCGCTTCCAGTCTGCAGGTTGGCCAATTAGCTTTACATCATTGACACCATCACATGTAGGCCTTACCACGAAGGCTAATTCATTCTGTCAGAATTGGATTCCATTGTTCATTCCTGCAATGTTATAAATTACACAAGGGTTCAACATTCCATGGGGATGCATAGACTGATAAAATGATAGAACATAGATGGATCCTATTAAATTCACACCACTGGTCTTGAGAGGGATCTTTCTATCTCATCATTCATGTATCTCCCACACTTTATTTGTACTCTTCCTGAGACGATGTTTCCTCTGATGGGGAAGTCTAGGACCGGGAGAACAGTCTAAGCATAAACGGGTGAAAGTTTAAGACTCAGATGGGGAGTATTATCTTCTCTTTGAGGGCTGTGAGTCTTTTGAATTGTTTGCTACTGACAGAAGTGTGAGGGGTAAGAGTCCTTGTGCATGTTTAAGGCTGTGTCAATAAAGTCTTTTGTCAGTTGGTGAACAAACTGTAATGGGGAACCGAACAGAACATAAGGAACGTTGGACCAGGCATGATCTGCTTTATCGGTCAAGCAAGCTCCAGGAGAGTTTTCTCCTGTTTTTAGTGTTTATTCTGCCCATGCCCAGTACCCCACCTCCAACCCCACTCCCTGTCACCGCCAGTTCCAAGAATATTGAGCAACCTCTTTCCTCTCTCCATACAACTGAAGATTCTCATTCCTGGTAACATTCCAATAAAATAGCACTGCAGATTACCAATGTCCCTCCTTCAATCAGTCCATCCACAACTCGCTTCCAAAATAATAAATCAAATATCTCACCATAAAACACAGACCGAACTATAAACACCACACTCAGTAACGGGGAAGATCTCCTCACTTGGAACACAGACAATTGCAAAGAAATGGAAGAAAGTGAATAAGATCTGTAGAATTATTGGTCCTTGCATTGTTAATGTTGGGTGACCTCATTCATTAACTCTCGCGCTGGGCTTGGAGTCTGGACTGAGCTCCTGAGATAAGAATCAACACTCCCTTATACATGATCGTAAACACCGTGTGTGACATCTGGTGTTAGTTCCAGTCTACTAAACACTCTCTTCAAAGCCATCCATATTACATTGTGCATTCCCATAACACCGGTATATTCCATGTGGAGCTGCTAAAGGATTGTGAACCGCACTCCCTGAAGGAATAATTCTCAAAAAATAAGTGCACTTGTTTTCCAAACCGTGTTCTGCCAACATGTATTTTTCTTCATTTGGTTCATCATTCCTCTTTGCTCAGTTTTGTTTCACGTGTCAGTCGCTCAGTATATTGTTATCTACGGAGGGTTTGCTTTCTGGAATTAAGGGACAACAATAGATTGCTGCCCGTTATCTTCTCAAGGGGATGTTCCCAATTGTGCTTTTAATATTAACTAGCGCAGGAATTATATTTGCAAATGAAATGGTCCTAAAATAATAAATATAATTCTATATCTCAGACAGATAACAATATTCACGTCAAAATCTTTTGCAATGAATAAAACAATAAAGCAATCAGATGGGTTTTAACTGAGCCCATTGCTGCTCCATTAATTGGAGTCCAACTCAACCCATCTCTATCCAACTGAGTCCATTTGAACTCAACTGAGCTCAGCTCATGAAGCTTTCACACATCTGAACTCACTCTGCTCGAGTCTAACACAACACCCAGGTGCAATGGGTCCAATTCTAATGGAACCCAATGTCATGGCAATTTTAGCAACAGTTATGTATTTGTCCCTATCACTAAGTTGCTTAATTTGTTCCAGTTGAGTTAATATGCACAGCTGGGCAGATCTGCTGTCAATTTGTGTTTTTATTCTGTTTGAAACATGCATCTGGTGTTGTTCATCCTGACAAATGATGGATAATCTACTCAAAGTCGCATTGTAAAACAAAATACTTTGTTCTAGTTTTCGTCTTACAGTCTTCAGTACATTTGAAGGAATGCAAATTCAAGTGGAAAACCACCATTGATACTGCATGCTTCGGTATTCAGACACGGAATGGGAATGTTAGCTCTTCCCAAAGAACATGGAACAGTTGGTAAGGAGTGATGAAGGAAACGGGCAGTGTATTTAAAGTTGGTCATAAAGTAAACAAAGACAGCTTTCCACCGAATGGAGCAACTGAAAATTTGAGGTCTTCTGTGATCTATTGATGGGTACTGCCTTGAGTCACAGAAAGGTCAGTCCTGGTAGTTCCTTCATCACAAGAAATTCAACGTTGCACCAAGAAAACAGATAGATCTATCCATGTGTGTCATTCAGGGTGAAGCGGTAGAGAAACATTCAAGGTGGTCACCGCAGTGTTAACATTCCTCAATGGTGTTTGGATTGGAATGGGAACCCAGTTAGGCTTCAGTTTGATAAACCCTTAGCTATACTTGATCTATGTAAGTTCATCACTGTGTAAGGGACTGTTCCTCAGAAAGATGGCACTGGGCTTTGGAGAATGTACAGTGTGGATTCAGCTGAATGACAGGAGGAGATGAAGGATGGGATTATGTGTGTGGAAAGGATGAAACAGGAACGGGACTGTGGGCGGGGAAGGGAGTTTTAAAATTTAATCCACATGCATTGAGGGATTGACATGGTAAAGTACATCAATCATTCAGATAGAGTGGGGATCTGGAAACCTTCCCCCCCAATCACTAACCATGTTGGGAATGAATTACATCCTGCATTATGAGCACGGGCACAATTCTCTTCTATAAAACAGACAAAGGATGAGTGAGGGAAATGGAGCTGCACCATCTGACTGAATGATATGCAGCACCAGTGGGCCTCAGAATTCACCCCATCTGGGTCTCTGAAAGTGGGGTTCAACTCTCCCTTTCAACAGGGTGTTTTCAGGGAGAGCAGAGGAGAGGTAAGGGAGAGCTGTCAGCTACTCAGTTATCTTGGCTTAGGAGAGAGATAAAGAGAGAGACAGAGACAGAGAGCGAGAGCGAAAGAGAGAGAGAGAGAGAGATAAGAGCACACTCTATGCAGTCTGTTGCCCATCCTCAGGGATGTTGAAGAATAAATGCTGGCCCAGATAGTGACACCCATATCCTGTGGCTGAGTAAAACATAAAAGTAGGTGGGAGGGGTAGCAGGGTTGGAGGAACAAGTCGGCAAAGGCCATAGATGGCCAAGGATGTTACAGATGTGGACAGCATAGTGAGGCTGGAAGAGATTGCAGAGAGAGGCAGGTTTGTAGGGTCTGAAGAAATTTACAGTGATCGGACAGTAACTTTTATGATTCAATGCGGCAGTCGGAGAGTCATTGATGTCTACAGCACAGCTCATCTAGTAGACGCTGGCCAAAGATCCACCAAACTATTCTAATTACATTTCCTAACACTTGGTCCATATCCTGGAACATCTCGCCATTGTAAGTACATTTCTAAATTCTTCTTCAATGTTAAAAGGCTTTCGGCTTGTACCACTCTGACAGGCAGAGAGTTCCACTTTTCCACCACCATCTTTGTGAAAACATTTCCCTCACATCCCATCTGAACAACCTGCCCTGACCTCAGATCTATCTCCCTGGTTCTCCATGCTTCCAACCACGGGGAAAAGCTATCTCCTGTTTCCCCTGTCAGTGTCCCTCATACAGTTACACATCTCAACCATGTCTCCTCTCAGTCACCTCTGCTCCAAGGATAGAAACCCACTCTGTTCAATTTCTCCACATAACTGAAACTCTTTCCAGCCCAGACAACACGCTGGTACATCTCCCTCTGTACCCTCTCCAGTGTGAACACACTCCTCTTATCATGTGGATTCCAGAACTGCACACAATACTCTCCCTGTGGTCTAACTGAAGTGCACTGGAAATCCAGCCCCACTATTCACCAAGTTCTCAAGAACGTGAACATTTGATGAAAACACCACATTACCCAATTGTGCACAAATATCCAACTTCTGTTAAAGGAATATGCGCACCTTTTTAGCATCACAGTGAAAAGAACTATTTATTGCAATCAGATTATTATTAACAAATTTCAAAACCTGTGTGCAATCGCCAATCTGTAACTGTGACTTTATTGTTCACTCTTCAAAGACTTTTGTTCACACAGAGAGATGCACAAAAAGGATGGAGAAGTTATGAACATCATGCGTGGAGGTAAAATAAAATCAAGGAATCATAAACTAATAGCTCCAGTTCAGGTATGTTTCTCTCTTTCAGAGTCTTTTGATTTTTTCACAAAAGTTTGATTAACGAGGTTGTGGGGACAGCAATTCTCAGTCTCCCGTTCACTGCTTGAAAATTTGACATTTCTGTTTGCCTGGAAGTGATTTCCAATTGTCCCTTTTACCAGAGGGTTTTCAGGGAGAGCAGAGGAACACCGAGTGGGAGCGCTGAGCTACCAGGGTGTCTTCATTCAGTTCCCCATGCAGAAAGGAGAGAGTGATATAGATGCTCTGTCTTCACAGGCTGGTCCTTACATTGTATTCTCCACGCACTTGGCTGCAGTGACCTGTCCAGGGAACAAGCAAGAGATTGTCACTGTCCTGAACTCTCCCGAACACACAACAACTGGTGCTGATTAAAAACCAATCAAATTGTGCCTTGCCTGAACATACCCTCTCTCTCACACACAAGCACACCCACACACACACACACACACATGCTCTGTCTCTCTGTCACACATGCACACACGCAGACACACACAGATCTGCACATTGTCACACTTTCTCACTGTCTCACACAGACAGATGCACACGCACGCACATGCTCTGTCTCTCTCTCTCTCACACATGCACACACGACACAGAAACACACAGGCTCTCTCACACACACGCAACAATTTTTTTTGAGACACTCTCTTGCTCCCCCAACAAGACAACAATTTATATAAAACTGTCAATTTGCTCCACTAATTGTTTTCAAATTGAATCATTTTTACCGCCCAGTTTTCTTGCTAGAAGAGCAACATTCTGTCCCATTTATGTTCGCGGACAATAATAAAAGTAATAGTGCCTTCACATGTCTCCATCCTTAAGAGAAATGAAGCACCTTTCCCAAGATGCATTTTTTCACCAAGTGCCTGATATACAGACAACAGAAAACAAAACTTACCTCCATTGGTACTGAATCATAGCTGATTCAAGATTTTTTATAATGTTTATCACCTTCCATTTAAATTGTTACCTCAATCCTTTGATTTTACACTCTTGACAATTCACCTACTTTCACATTATCTTTCCAACTGAAGGTACAGCCCCTAACTGCCATCTTTGAGAAATAGATAACAGCAGTTGGTTATTAATGAGGTCAGTCTCTGGGAATGGGTTCCAGCAAGTCTGGAAAAGTCCTTACCTCAGGAAGGTGATCGATGTTGAATGGTAACTGGGATATCGAGGAGGATAGGGTCAGCCTGTCAGGGAGAGGTCACAGATTGGATTGTGTTTGGACTGTGTTTCCTGTTTGTGTGGGTATTGATGCTGCAGTATACAGATGTGAAATCTTCACACCTAACTTCCCTTCTCAGTCCTCGGAAGCTTTAGAGAACAGAAAACTAAATTACAAGTATGACTGCCTTTATCTGAGTGAACTGTAAAGTGGCTCTCATCCACATCATCAGAAAATCAGCAAAGGAAAATTCATCCCTATACATGAACCATCCTATAAACCGCTGAAATAATCTGGTCAGTTTTCTTATATACTTTAATGTGTCCCTGAACTGTGTTAGTTTGTCTGTCTGTCTACTGTGTGAATGAGACTGAAATGAAAGCTAATGGAGTGTAAAGTGTAGACCAATGGGAATACTTTGCTGGTTATATTTACTCTGTTAAAATTACTCCTTTGTTAATAAATTGCTAAGCCCTTCAGATTCAATGACTTACAGTGTGGAAACAGGCCCTTTGGCCCAACAAGTCCACACCGACCCTTTGAAGAGCGACCCACCCAGACCCATTCCACTACACCTAATGATATGGGCAATTTAGCATGGCCAATTCACCCAACCTGCACATCTTTGGACTGTGGAGGAAACCGGAGCACGCGGAGGAAACCCACGCAGACACAGGGAAAGCATACACACTCCACACAGCCAGTCACCCGAGACGGGAATGGAACCTGGGCCTCTGGTGCTGTGAAGCAGCAGTGCTAACCACTGTGTCACTGTGCCGCCCACCATATCTACCCTATAAACCAGTGTCTTGAATTGATTATTCACAGAGTCTGAAACAGCTATTTAAAAGGCTGTTTGGGAAGTATTGTGTCAATTTTAAGGGTCTATGAATGAGTTAACCTTACTTGTTGTGAATACAGAGGGAGGGAGGATGATTTAATCCATCTGTCTCCATGCTGTAACAGTACTTCAATATCATGTGACCTTCCCCAGTCTCAATGGACAATGAAATGCACCATGGGATTGCAACTGATTCAGGATGAACCACATCACTCTCCTCCAGCTCCAATATTCAACGTTCCTGTCAGGGCTAATGGATCACAGGGTTTAGGGAGAAACTAGGAACAGGGGACTGAGTTGGATAGCAGAGTACAGATACCCAACCTTCGCATTTTCTCTGTAACCTCCTCCAGACCGCCTTCCTATCACTGTAACCTCCTCCAGACCCCCTCCCTATCTCTGTAACCTCCTCCAGACACCTTCCCTGTCTCTGTAACCTCCTCCAGACCCCCTTCCTATCTCTGCAACCTCCTCCAGACTCTCTTCCTGTCACTGTAACCTCCTCTACAGCCCCTCCCTATCTATGTAACCTCCTCCAGCTCCTACGCCATTCCCGATCTCTGTAACCTCATCCAGCACCCATTCCCCTCCCTATCTCTGTAACTTCCTTCAGCATTGAAACCCCTCCATATCTCTGTAAATTCCTCCAGTCGCTGTACCCACCTATCTCTGTCACCTGATGCGATCGCTACATCCCTCCCTAACTCTGTCATCTCCTCCTGTGTCTACACCCCTACCTATCTCTGTAACCTCCTCCAGCCCCGACACCCCTCCCATATCTCTGTAACCCCCATCAGCCCCTACACCCCTTCCCTATCTCTGTAACCCCCTCCAGCCCCTACACCCCCTCCCTATCTCTGTAATCCCCTCCAATCCCTACACTCCTTCCCTATCTCTGAAAACCCCTCCAGCCCTACACTCCCTCCCTATCTCTGTAACCCCCTCCAGCCCCTACACCCCTCCCTATCTCTGTAATCCCCTCCAGCCCCTATTCCCCTCCCTATCTCAGTAACTGCTCTCTAGCTTGGTAAACCCCTCCAGAACCTATCCCGTCCCTATCTCGGTAACTCCCTCCAACATTTCCAACATTCTCTGTATCTGTTTGTGGAGATACCTGAGAGACTGGATGAAAAAGATGCCCATCACTTTGTGGAAAACTTTAGAACCCCATATCTGTGTGAAAATATTATTTCACGAGGATAAAAAAAACAGTTGTGAACATGTCTCTACGGGCAACGAGAAAGATTCCAGAAGGAACTAGTCAATGAGAAACAGAAAGCAGTATCAGAGGTGTGTGATTTCTCTCTGCATGGATCTCCATCAATGGGCAGTGTTGCAAGAAATATTGAATATTTTGATTATTAAGCTCATGAAAAAATGCCTTCTGTGAGATAGAGGTGTTTGCTATTTTTTCTGTCTTTCACCCAATAACCTGCTGTTGTCAGCAAAGTCTATGATGCTTTGTGTGGGTGTGTCACAGTGACAAACCCCGAGATTAGTGAACCCCAAAAACTGATGATTCCAGAACCAGGGGTCACAGTCTAAAGGTACAGGGTAAACCATTTAGGGCTGAGACCAGGGGAAATGTCTTTAACCACAGCGTGGTGAGTCTTTGGAATTGTTTATCTTTGCAAACTGTTGAGGGCAAAACAATCAATGTTTTCAAGATGGAGTCAGATACAGTTCTGAAAGCTAAAGGGATCTAAGGGCATGAGGAGAAAGCAGGAACAGGGGACTGACTTGGATAATCAGCCATGATCATATCAAATGGGATTGACAATGAATTGATGGGATGAATGGACTACCCATGCCCCTATGTTTTATGTTTCAAGATGATCTATCAATTCAGGTTTCATTCTGGGATTGAAAATGTGTTGCTGGAAAAGCGTAGCAGGTCAGGCAGCATCAAAGAAGCAGGAGAATCGACGTTTCGGGCATGAGCCCTTCTTCAGGAAGGGCTTATGCCCGAAACGTCGACTCTCCTGCTCCTTGGATGCTGCCTGACCTGCTTCGCTTTTCCAGCAACACATTTTCAGCTCTGATCTCCAGATTCTGCAGTCCTCACTTTCTCCTTCATTCTGGGATAAACCTTGTTTCATAGTACAATCATCTTGGACATCATCACGTTGTGTATTCATTCTTGTTTTGACTAATTACCCACTGACTGTTGTGTGTAGAGTGAGGAATCTCATTGCTGTGTGCAATGTTTCATTTCTTGTCACATATGAACGACCACATTTGGCCAATCTGTGATGTGGGGTGGTTCCTCACTTGCTCAGGTACAAAAGGTGGAAAAATAAAATGAGGAGTCCATTCAGCCCTCTGAGCCCATTCTGTCACACCATAGCTGTTCGGTTCCTCTGCTTGTTTGACCATCATGCCTCCACATGCCTTGGCAATCTCACCCAACCAAAACATCACCATCTGAGCTTCGACATGGGCAAACACTGAACTGAACTCTGAGAGAAAAGCAAGGCTGCTTCTCCATAGGGAGATTTCAAGGAAAGGTCAAATTTATTTCTGATGGAGGCACTCATTGTGTCTGTTGCACTGGGGACCTGTTCTGGAGTGGGAGAATTCTGCTTTCGCACTTCCTGAATAAAATGAAACATTTGTGTCTCAAATGGTGACTTTGTACAGCAGAATCAAAACAAGGCCATTTCTCTTGGTTTTGTGTCTACAACTAAGTCTCTCTCTGCATCTCACGGGGAACAGTGTACCAAATTCACACAACTCTGGGCTTTAGTCACTACACCCACAGTGACACAGCCAGTGACTGACATAGAGGCAGATTTCAAATAAGTTGCCCATTTCCTAAACCAAGCATCGCCAATGTAGCAAGTATCAGTTTAAAAAACAAACACACTTATTTATTCATGTAAGTCCTTGGGGTGGGAAAGGGGAGAGATTAGAATTTGTTCCATCTCTATTTTCAAACGGCCAGTGTAGAAGGAATGTACAATGTCACAGAAATGTGCTTAATGAGTCTGCTCAGTACACTGGAAGTAACATGGACTGTGTCACAGGGGGTGTATCATACTGTGTATACAAGGAACTATTGACAATTCCGTTTCTGAACTTTTCCTGTAGATTCAGCGAATAGAGTCACCCATCATTCAAAGACCAATAATTTTAGCAATTTGATTTTTTTTCTTAAACTGTCGTCAGGTGTGGAGATCATTTTAAATTGTGAAATTATTGTAGTCTGTGTAAATCTAATTGTAAGGCATTGGGAATTTGACTTTGAAATCTGTAGCCGAGTGGTATTACTTTGAAGATATTAATCAAGAAATTGCAGTATCTCTGCAGTATTTCATACACTGTACTCAGGGAGATAATTTTATTAAGGATAAGAATCATCAGTGTGGTGAATGAATTAAAGAACTTGTACATTGTTCTCAGAATTGAGAGAGATGTTGAGAAATCCTTTAGGTGTTTAATGCAGGGACAATGCAAGTAAAGGGAAAGTGAGGTCTGCAGATGCTGGAGATCAGAGCTGAAAATGTGTTGCTGGAAAAGCGCAGCAGGTCAGGCAGCATCCAAGGAACAGGAAATTCGATGTTCTGGGCATAAGCCCACCATCAGGATGAAGGGCTTATGCCCGAAACGTCGAATTTCCTGTTCCTTGGATGCTGCCTGACCTGCTGCGCTTTTTCAGCAACACATTTTCAACAATGCAAGTAAAGGGTGAATAACATTTCACTGCAAGATCATTTCCACTGCAGTATCGTTCTTTTGCCAGAGGGAAAGGATTCATGAAAGGACCAGACATGAAATAAGATTTATTCCACTCATCAATCCAGAATATATTGCATTTCTTCCTGCTTAGATGCTGGGTTTGATATTAAAGGGGGAATAATTTCTAATGGACTTTTGAATAAGTACAGGAAAAGATCAAAATCAAAGAACTATAAGGAAAGATCAGAGTAGTGAGACAATGAGACCAGTTAAATATTTCTTTCCTAAATCAGCGTTATGATTGGATTGGGATCCTTCTGTGCTCTATAATTCTGTCGATCTCTGATGGGCATGTCATTATATGAAACTCAATCATGGAAGAAGCCTTGCATAAGTTACAGCTTTGGATGAGAGAATAAGAGAGAACCACTCACTCTTGAAAGGAGGGGTTAGTTTATAGAACATGGAACAGTAAAGCACATGAACAGGCCCTTCGGCCTGTCATGTCTGTGCCAAAAATATTATTGCACATTCTGAATATATTTTGCAAGCATGTTGCAATGATGAGGGATATATTTATTGTTGAGAAATATGATTATAGTTCAAGTAGTTTTAAATGTATAGTGCGTGGGAAATCCTTATTCAGCAAAACCGGTAAAGGACTGTAATCATATTTCTCACCCATAAATGTATACCTCATCATTGAAAGGGAGGAGATTGCAGAGCCATTGGCCTTGATTTTTATGTCCTCGTTGTCTCCAGGAATAGTGCCAGAAGTCTGGAGGATAGCAAATGTCGTTCCCTTGATCAAGAAGGGGAGTAGGGATAACCCTATAACTATAGGCCAGTGAGTCTCAATTCTGTTGTGGGCAAAGTCTTAGAGTGAATTGTAAGGGATGGGATTTATGAACTTCTGGAGAGGAATAATGGGATCAAGGATAGTCAGCATGGTTTTGTGAAGGGCAGGTCGTGCCTCACAAACCTTATTGAATTCTTTGAGAAGGTGACTAAGGAGTTGGACGAGGGTAAAGCAGTAGATGTGGTGTATATGGATTTTAGTAAGGTGTTTGATAAGGTTCCCCATGGTAGGCTATTGCAAAAAATACGGAGGTATGGCATTGAGGGTGCGTTGGAAGTTTGGATTAGGAATTGGCTGGCTGGAAGAAAGCAGAGGGTAGTAGTTGATGGTAAAGGTTCATCTTGGAGTGCAGTTACTAGCGGTGTTCTGCAAGGATCTATTTTGGGACCTTTGCTGTTTGTCATTTTTATAAATGACCTGGAGGAGGGGCTAGATGGTTGGGTGAGCAAGTTTGCAGATGATACGAAAGTCGGTGGGGTTGTTGACAGTGAGGAAGGATGTGGCAGGTTACAGCGGGATATAGATAAGCTGCAGAGCTGGGCAGAAAGATGGCAAATGGAGTTCAATGTAGGTAAGTGTGAAGTGATTCACTTTGGTAAGAGTAACAAGAAGATGGGGTACTGGGCTAATGGTCGGATACTTGGTAGTGTGGCTGAGCAGAGGGATCTTGGTGTCCATGTACACAGATCTCTGAAAGTTGCCACCCAGTTCAATAGTGCTGTGACGAAGGCATATGGCGTACTGTCTTTCATTGGTAGAGGAATTGAGTTCCGGAGTCCTGAGGTCATGTTGCAGTTGTATAAGACTCTGGTGCGGCCGCATCTGGAGTATTGAGTGCAGTTTTGGTCGCCATACTATAGGAAGGATGTGGAGGCACTGGAACGGGTGCAGAGGAGGTTTACCAGGATGTTGCCTGGTATGGTAGGAAGATCGTATGAGGAAGAGCTGAGGCACCTGGGGCTGTTTTCATTGGAGAAAAGAAGGTTTAGGGGTGACTTGATAGAGGTGTACAAGATGATTAGGGGTTTAGATAGGGTTGACCATGAGAACCTTTTTCCACGTATAGAGTCAGCTATTACGAGGGGGCATAGCTTTAAATTAAGGGGAGGTAGGTGTAGGACAGATGTTAGGGGTAGATTGTTTACTCAGTGAGTTGTGAGTTCATGGAATGCCCTGCCAGTAACAGTGGTGGACTCTCCCTCTTTATGGGCATTTAACCGGGCATTGGATAGGCATATGGAGGATAGTGGGCTAGTGTAGGTTAGGCGGGCTTGGATCAGCGTAACATCGAGGGCCGAAGGGCCTGTACTGCACTGTATTTTTCTATGTTCTATGTTCTATGAAACATGCTCGCAAAATATATTCAGAATGTGCAATAATATTTTATTCATTAGTGTTATGTTAGTGCCACTGACTGGGCCAGCATTTATTGTGGAGAGTCCAGTTATAGGTCAGCTATGGGTCTGGAGTCACATGCAGGCCTGACGGGGTAAGGACGGCAGTTTCCTTTCCAAAATAAACTGGGTGATGATTTTCCTTTAGGCAATCATTACAGAGTCATTATTAAACCCTTAAATCCTGACTGCTTTTGACTGAAGAATCTACAGTTGGATTTGAACTGACATCCTCAGGAGATTAGTACACTGTCTGGCTTAATAGCTTTGCATGATATCAGAAGGCCATCAGCTAGCCTCCACTTAAGGGCTTGATAGTGTGGGCTAGGAACTGTTGGCATCTTCACCTTTCTGCTCTGATTTTCCTCATTTTTGACTTGGAACCGTGAGTTGAAATTGAGATTTGTAATGTCACCTTTGAGCAACAGTGTATTCCCTTTAAAATAAAGAGTATATTAGACTGCAGCTTGCTTTAGGAACTGGCCTGGAGAGATAATGCCCATCAATCACTGCTTTAGGATCATTGTAGATGATTCAGCACCGAGATAGTGATACGCTTGTGGAAGATGGCTGGACGTTGATTAGGGGAGGACCAGTGCTTGCCAGCTACCCACAGACCATGTTGAAAAAGAAAAGGGAAGTAAACATTGAATTGTGGGAGACTACAATGGCTGTAAGATGTATATATTCTCCGGTATCCTTTTGGGAGAGAGAGGTTGAGACAGAGGTGACAAATGGTCTGTTCCAAGCTAACAAAATGTTTAGATTGTGAGGCCTTGGCTTTTTTTTAAAATGTGGAACAATAGAAGCAGCATGAAGGGATGGACACAAGCTCCAACAGAAACAGGATTTTACTTTAACTTTCAGTCATTACTGGGTCTGGAAGTTGGATTTGGAAGCTGCTATTTCTCGTTTTCTTACACCTGAAGGTTTGCCGACTCTCCCTGCTGCTAGAATTGCATGTGAGACAATCTATTTTACTGAATTTCCCTTTGCCATGGGTATGTTTTTGGTGTGTCACTAGATTGGAACAGTTACTGTTTAAAATAAGCTGTTATTATGATAAGGTTTCCAGTGGAGTTCAGTTTTACCAATTCTTCTTTGTTTTGTTGTTTTTATTTTAACTGTAGCACAAGAATAGAATGTATTTTGCTTCAAGCCTGGTCATTTGAACAATCGAATTGCAGCTGGAACACAAAACCTTATTCTTACTTTAAAAGTTAGAGTAGATGTGGGTTTTCTCACTGAGCTGGAAGGTTTGTTTTCAGATGTTTTATCATCATACTAGGTAACATCATCAGTGAGATGAATCACTGGTGGCATGGTCCGCTTTCTATTTATGTGTTTAGGTTTCCTTGGGTAAGTGACATCATCTCCCATGGTGACATCATTTCCCGTGGTGATGTCATTTCCTGTTTTTTTTCTCGGGAGTGGTAAATAGGATCCAAGTCAATGTGTTTGTTGGTAGAGTCTACTCTATAACTATATAGAGCTCAGCAAAAAAAAACCCTACATCCAGAACCTCAACCTGAGCGACAAATCTTCTCAAAACTCACTAAAAGCTAGAGTCTATGCAACCTTCTTAATATATTTTGAGAGAGTTTGGTGTAGTCTGTAACAATTGACTCTGATAGGGTTGCAAGAATGAGACAGATCTTACTTTTCTTTTGAAAGCTTCTGGATGGTGCTGCTTTTGTTTTGCTCTCTCACCTCAGTTATAGAATTGTTGAAAATTCTGAGAAAATAATGTAATAAATGAGAAACAGTCTCCAGAAGCCTGAAAAAGCTTCTTGTAAGGGCCAGTGCCTTCAGAATTCAAGCACCATACACGGTCCAAGTGCTTGAGATGCAACCCATCATCCAAAGATTTCATGATGTTCAGGTATTCATTGTTAAACTGATTATCAAACTGGGAAATTACAGATCACTTCTTTATAAATTAATTCCTTCATGGTTAGCACTGCTGCCTCACAGCACCAAGGATCCAGGTTCAATTCCCACCTCGGGCGACTGTCTATGTGGAGATTGCACATTCTCCCCATGTCTGCCTGAGTTTCCTTTGTGTCCTCCGGTTTCCTCTCACAGTCCAAAGATGTGCAGGTCAAGTGGATTGGCCATGCTAAATTGCCCATAGTTTTAGATACATTAGTCAGGGGTAAATGTAGTGGAATAGGTCTGGGTGGGTTGCTCTTTGGAGGGTCAGTGTGGACTTGTTGGGCCAAAGGGCCTGTTTCCATACTGTAGGAAATCTAATCTAAAAAACAATTGGCAGTCCTTCAAAATGTGAGAAAACGTATACGATAAAGAGTGATTGGATTTAAATTGTCGATATTGTTTATCATGCCTTGCTGATTATCTTTGTTCCACTATGAATAATACATTGTTTTTTGTTATAAATGTAATGCCTAAGATGTAATGTTATAACCTCTGGTGAAGAACAGTTGAGCAAATATGTGGGACAGTGAATGTTTCCATTTGGTTGTGTTGTGAATCCAGTGAGAGGGAGGCAGTTTTGCTTTGACTGGTTCTTCCTCTGCTATAACCATAGAATTGACCAGATATTTTAAGATGAATTGGAATGTTATGTTGAAAGGGAGATTGTACTGGTACACTAACACGGACAGAGAATGGCCCAACACACCTTGGAAAGGAACACATTAGTGGACTTCATGGAGTTTGAAGACAATCAGCAGTTGTTACATGCTAACCATTAAAACAAGTCTTTATTCCAGATTTTAGCAATTTTAAATTTCACCTTTTGTGATGGCAGGATTTGAACAAATACCCCTAGGAGTGTTAACCAGGTGCTTTAGCTTGCTAAATCAGTGATAGCAACACTGTGGCACCATCTTGGTCAGTTGTGTGGATAATCACCGTGTCAATCATATCTCATGATGCCCTATATCCACAAACTTCTCAATTCATCTTCCATTGGTTGGGTGACAATTATGATTCTCTGCTGGGGCAAGTGTGGCATCACCAATGGTGTTTCCCTCTATTAAATCTCCATGGCAACAGGTTATCTACGAATCATTTTGTTTGGTGTCATAATCAATGTACTTGGTAACAGATATTTCCCACTCTCATTCCTGTTCTACACAGCAGTGTGCAGTGTAAATGCTGTGTTGGCCTGTGCTGCTATTGACTGTTCTGTCTGGTAAACCATCGCTTTCACCTTTGACTGCTTTGTGGCCATTTGTTGTGGCAATCTGAAAGCCAGACATTACACTGAGAAAGCAGCAGGTACCGTGGTAAGCACTGTTTGTCTGGTGAGCATTCTGAGGAACATCCCATTTTACTTTAAGTATCAACCATATGGCATATGGGGTGGTGTACCCTCGGGCTGTGCCACCAGACCAGAGTTTTACACCCTTCTAGGATGGGTGGTATTTGTCTGGCTCCACCAGCTGCTGAACACATTGATCCCCTACCTCCTGATACTGCTGTTCAATGCTCTGACCGTCAGGCACATTGGCTTGGCAAATCGGGCACGCAGGGGTCTCCGAGCTCCCAGTAACTGGGACCAGAGAGGAGATGCAGAGATGGTCAACAGGCGGAAATCCATCATCCTGCTGTTTGTTGTCTTGGGCAATTTTATATTGTTGTGGATGCCCAAGGTCAGTGTTTTCTTACTGACGGAGATTACCAACAACCATTTTTACCCCAGTTATGACCATCCTGTTCTGATCGCTGACATATCTGGGACTGTGCTCTTCTACCTGAGCTCCTGTACAAACACTGTCCTTTATGCTCTGACCCAGAGTCGATACAGAGAGGAGCTGAAGAGGGCTCTGAAATACCCCTTCACTCTCTTCAGTGAACGGCACAGATTACATGGACAGATGGAAGCAGAGGGTGAATTGATATCAGAACAGCACAGGTAAGGGTTATTGGAGCAATCACTGGGGTTCCAGCATGTTGTCTGACCAGGATTGACAGTGACTCCATATCATAGATCTCTCTGCATTGAGCACTGTTTCATCAGAAATCCAGGAGGATCTTGGAAATATACTCCCAAAGTCAGAATTGGATGGATGGCTAGATAGATAGATAGATAGATAGATAGATAGATAGATAGATAGATAGATAGATAGATAGATAGATGGATAGATGGAGAGATGGATAGATGGAGAGATGGATAGATAGATAGATAGATAGATAGATAGATAGATAGATAGATAGATAGATAGATAGATAGATAATAGCCCCTGAAATCTGTCCAGGCAGTCAGAGAGATTGTGGCAGAATAAGATCCATGCCCTAAATGATCCAAACAATCTGACTCCCTCCATCACCAGAGAATCATTGCTCATCTCATTGCGTGAATGTTAACTGAATTACATCCCATGTCGTTTCTTGTGCTGAAAGAAATTCCAAGCGTGTAAAGAAAACATTGTCTCCTTTTATTCACCATTTCTGGTTTATTTGGACACGATGACAATACAGGAACACCAGAAGAGGAGAAAAGATCGTGAGGTGTAGCATTTAGTTTACCAAGTTTGTAATGTTAAAAGGCATGCAAATATTTGGTAAAGAATTCTGGAGCAAATACAGATTCAGAATAGGCTTGATAGGGTCAATGTTTCCCCTCATGGGAGAGTCTCGGAGCAGAAAAACCTGTCTCCGAATAAAGGGGCACCAAATTCAGACTGAGATGGGGAGGAATTTCTTCTCTCAGAGAGTTGTGAGTTTTAAAGAGAGCTGTGAGGGCAGAGCATTTGTCTACATTTAAGGCTGAGATTGATTGATTCTTGATGAATTGGGGAATCACTGGTTCTGGGGACAACAGGAATGTGAGGAATGTCAGATCAGACATGATCCTGTTGACGAACAGAACAGCATTGAGGGGTAGAATGGCATCCTCCTGTTCATATTTTTTAAGCCCTTTTGGTATCACACTATCACGAATCACATGAAGATTCTGTCAACAACATTGGAAAATGAAGATACAACACATGTAAAATACAATTTATTCAGATTCACCAATTGTGTCCATGCCTCTAAATATTCCTTCACACATGCACAGTCAAGTTTCAATGTGTTTCAAATGGAAACAGAGGTGATTGTGACTTTGCAACAAAAGGCCATTTCTCCGTGACTGAGACACATTTTGCCCGTATTTCCATTCCGTTACCATCTGGTTTGGACTGGGGATGTGACATTGTAGAGCTTTCCACACGGGTGGCTTCACAAGGGTCATTGCAGAGCAGGGGTAGGTGCAAAACGGGGTAGGGTTAATGTTAGGGTGAGGGTTAGAGTTAGGATTAGGGGTAGGGTTAGGGTCAGGGTTAGGGGTAGTGGTTGGGTTTGGGTTAGGGTTAGAGTTAGGTTTAGGTTTAGGGTTAAGGTTAGGGTTAGGGTTAGGGTTAGGGTTAAGGTTAGGGTTAGTGGTTGGGTTTAGGTTTAGGTTCGGGTTAGGGTTAGGGTTAGCTTTAGGGTTGGGGTAGGGTTAGGGATCGTGGTTGGGTTTGGGTTAGGGTTAAGGTTAGGGTTAGGTTTGGTTTTGTGTTAGGGTTAGAGTTAGGGTTAGGTTTAGATTTAGGTTTAGGTTTAGGTTTAGAGTTAAGTTTCGGGTTGGTTGACCAGCACTGGTCCTCCCTTAAATAATCATTTCAACACCCAAGGAGCTGCCAGTCACCGAACATAACAACATCTTAGGGCAGCACAGTGGCTCAGTGGTTAGCTATGCTGCCTCACAGTACCTGGGTTCGAATCCCGCCTGTCTGTGTGGCATTTATACATTCTCCCTGTGTCTGCTTGGGTTTGCTCCAGTTTCCTCCCACAATCCAGAGATGAGTAGTTTAGATGAATTGGCTTTGCAAAATTGCCCACAGTGTTAGGTGCGTTAGTCTGGGGGAAGTATAGGGTAGGGGTCTGGGTGGGCTTCTCTTCAGAGATGCAGTGTGGACGTGTTGGGCTGAAGGGCCTGTTTCTACACTGTAGAGAATCTAATTTGATCTTGCTGCCGAATTGTCTACAGTGTCCTGTGAGCAGTATTAATCTGTTTTATCTTTCTAGGCCATTTTTCAACATTAATGAGCAGTATTTTGGAGTAATGTTTTTAAAAAAGGAAACTCATTGCTGCACAAGTTCCAATTTTCAATTCTCAGCTTCAACTCAAATTTCTAAAACAAAAATATGAAAAGTCAACGCACAATTGGGGTGGCACGGTGGCTCAGTGGTTAGCACTGCTGCCTCACAGCACCAGAGTCCTGAGTTTGATTTCCACCTCAGGTGACTCTCTGTGTGGAGTTTGCACGTTCTCCCTGTGTCTGTGTGGGTTTCCTCTGGTTTCCTCCCACTATCCAAAGATGTGCAAGTTGTGGTGGATTAGCCACGCCAATTTGCCCATCAGGTTAGTTGCATTAGTCAGGGGTCAACATAGGTCTGGGTGGGTTACTTTTCAGAGGGTTGGTGTGGACTTGTTGGTCCAAAAGGCCTGTTTCTATACTGTAGGGAATCTAATTTAATCTAATAGTGAGGTACAACCCGACTGACAGTGCATTATCAAGGACCTCATTACAGCCGAGTGATAGTGTCCTGGTAATACATTGAAAAACACCTATTTATTATTCAATATGTATCCATAGCAGAATACAAAAAGTCAACAAGGCAACATAATTAATATCTCACATTGAAGCCCAATCATCATAAATCATATTCACCCCATCACACACCATTCACAGACATTATACAAAGCTATTGTTCCTAATTCATGCAGAGTGGGTCAGACACATCAGAAATACCAACAGCACCACACACAGAGGGATGTAAGGTTGTGTGGTGCCATGTCTTTGATATTGTTATAAGTGATTTCTGTCTAGGCTTTCTGAATCTCCGGAGAATAGTTCCTGACACTTGGCTAACTGTTCTAACTCTCGGGATCTGATTCAGAACAACCGGGTCCTGCCTCCGAACTCTGCCAACCGTGGACTGTCCTTTAACCCTTGTGTCAAGGGAGACTGTCCGCAAGGTTAAGTTCAAAAAGGCGAACTCCAAGTTGACTGGTATCAGTCCTTATCCCCACCGGCTATCACTTCTCCCGTGGCAAATCGAAATACTGCGAGACACACACAAACGGAGCAACAGATGTTTATTCAATCTTCAAAGATTGGGCGAGTTTCCAAAAAAGACTTCGGAAATCGCAACGGAAGATTTTACAGCACTAATACTTATACATTATTTTTCCATTCAAATACATTGGTGATAATTTTATTGGTTAAAACATCTCACGCTATGGATTTTCTTACATTAAAAATCATTAATGACAATTCCATTGGTTAAAGTATTTCACGCTTTTCTCTGCCAATTTCTTTAATTAAAATGTATTATTTTACAATTTCTGCTATGTGGCACATTCCTTTATTATCTTCATGTTCTACTAGTTATAACATTTATTGATTTTTGTGCATGTCATGAAAAGAGCTTTCATTGTATTTTGCCCTCTGTGTCTAACTGAAGCATTCCTTGGTTTCTTGCCCAAGGTTACCACGTTCCTGGCTTTACAGAGGTAACTTCTAGTTCATGCTTCATTATGGCCTAGTCGATCATTAGTTTCATAATTTACCTTTTATTCATTAAACTTCAGTTTTAGTACAGTGAGTGTGTGTGTAGGTGTGTGTATGTGTGTGAGTGAGTGTGTGTGTATGTATGTGTGTGAGAGTGTGAGAGAGTGTGTGTGTGTGTATGTGTGTGTGTGTGTGTGAGTGAGTGTATGTGTGTGTGTGTAGGTGTGTGTATGTGTGTGAGTGAGTGTGTGTGTAGGTGTGTGTATGTGTGTGGGTTATGTGTGAGTTGTGTGTGTGTGTTATGTGTGGGTGTGTGTGTGTGTGTGGTGTGTGTGTGTGTGTGTGTGTGTGTGAATGCATGAAACTGCAGAAATGACATTAACCATATCAATATTTGAATCAGATTTTGTATTAGCTATTTCAGAGTTTAGCAGCGGACTGATGGGGTTGTGTGTGTGTAAGGGAGGATTGAATATTTTTATAATCACCAGTGCTCAGAAACTCTAATAGGGAACTGTCATGATAAACGGAGTTGAGAAATGCTTCCAGAATTGGACAATGTTGCGTTCAGCAATGAGAGAAATGTTCCCATCCTCAACTCAATCCATGAGAGTTCCATTCATGGAAGATGAAATGCTTTGAGACCAGGAAATATCCACGGAGGGATATGTACCACTGGGAAGCTGCATATCCACCTGTGTTTGTTACTGAAATGCAGGGAGTGATTCACGGATGAGAGTGAAAGGGTATTTCAGAGCCCTCTTCAGCTCCTCTCTGAATTTACTCTGGGTCAGAGCATAAAGGGCAGTGTTTGTACAGGAGCTCAGGTAGAAGAGCATTGTCCCAGATATGTCAGCGATCAGAACAGGATGGTCATAACTGGGGTAAAAATGGTTGTTGGTAATCTCCATCAGTAAGAAAACACTGACCTTGGGCATCCACAACAATATAAAACTGCCCGAGACAACAAACAGCAGGATGATGGATTTCCGCCTGTTGACCATCTCTGCATCTCCTCTCTGGGCCCTGTTACTGGGAGCTCGGAGACCCCTGCGTGCCCGATTTGCCAAGACAATGTGCCTGACGGTCAGAGCATTGAACAGCAGGATCAGGAGGTAGGGGATCAATGGGTTCAGCAGATGGTGGATCCAGAAAAATGCCACCCATCCTGGTAAGATATAGAACTCTGGTCTGACGCCACAGCCCCAGGGCACACCACCCCATGTGCCCAAAGATTGGTATCTGAAGTAAAATGGAATATTCTTCAAAATGCTCACTGACCAGACAATGGTTACCACGGCAGCTGCTGTTCTGGCAGAGCAATATCTGGCTTTTAGATTGTGGCAACAAATGGCCACAAAGCGGTTAAAGGTGAAAGTGATCGTCAGCCAGACAGAGCAGTCGATAGCAGCATAGGCCAGCGCATTATTTGCACTGCACACTGCTGTGTATAACAGGAATGAGAGTGGGAAAAATCTGTTACCAAGTACACTGATTATGACACCAAACAAAATGATCAGTAAATCGGCTGTTACCATGGAGATTAGGTAGAGGGAAACACCTTTGGTGATGCCACACTGTCCACGGCAGAGAATCATAATTGTCACCAAATCAGCTGCAAGATAAATTGAGAAGATTGGAGATAATGCGGGTCTTGACGAATGATTAACAGAGTGAACATTCATGTCCGTGACAATTTTGGTGGCATAGTAGAAATCACACCAGAGTAGCAACACAACATACCTGGCTAATGATTTTTGGAGGATTGATTCAAATCACACCATGACAAATGGTGAATTCTGAAATTGCTAATATCTAGAAGGATGATTCTAATGGCTGGCATGGAGCAACTGCAGACTGCAATAAAAACCTTCAGGTTCACCAACATGTGGCTTTCCAAGGGCATTGTGCCATTATCTGCCTTTCCTCACTGGCCCTGTCCCTTATTCCTTTCAATATAACAATGTTATTCAGTGTAAAGTACACCATTAACCCGATTGTTATGACAAAAGGACTCCCTGCCAGATCAAAACTGCCCTGCTAGCATTAGATTTGCAACCCAGTGAAATTAAAACATTGAATGTTCCTCAATTTTACTCAGTTGTTCTTAACCAGACCTTACTGGTAATGTAGATAGGACATCAAGCTTATACTTCACGATGAAGAAAATTATTATTCATAATGTAACTTTCACAGATCTCTCAGACATTATAATTAATATTTGCAAATTTATCCCAACCTTTGGTAGACTGTACTGTCACTGACATAATTGCAAGGTCAATAATGTTTTCAATATATTACAGTGAAAAATACAAAATTATTATTCATATTGTAACTTTAATAGAACACATATATTCAACAAGGTAATATACTTCCTAGCTTCAATTTAAACTCACCAACCACGATCTTACACACCCTTTGATGTACACAGAGATGGGACAAATGTTCTCGGGACACAGGCTGAAGTCCAGCCAGATATTTTCAATTTAAAAGGTGTTGGCATTTAAGAATTTAATGATAACTATGAAATAATTGTCAAGAGTAAAAATAAATCTTGGTTATGCATATATTTTTTTGAAAGAAAACAAACATCCTTACCTTGTCTGTCCCACATGTGACTCCAGACCTACAGCAATGTCACTGACTATGAACTGGTAACTGTGCAATAAGTACTGGCCCAGTCAGTGCTGCTAACATCGCATTCATAAATTGGAAACGAGCTCGTCATTTAGGACAGTCAATAGTGGGAGTTGCTGGATAAGGTCTGCTTCCATTTTTCAGCTGCCGATCACTTAAACTGCACCAATATTTCTCACCCATAATCACATCCCTCATCTTCACAATATGCTTCCATAGTGTTCAGAATATTCAACTGCTGTTTTGCACAGACGTGATGGGCCTAAGGGCCTGTTTCTGTGCTGTACTGCTCCATGATTGAAAACTAACCCCTGAGTGAGTGATTCTCTCTTATTCTCTCATCCAAAGCTGTACGTTACACAAGGTCCCTTCAATGATTGTGTTTTATATGATGGCATACACCATCAGAGATTGACAGGATTATAGAGCACAGAAGGATCCCAATCAACTCATACTGCTGACTCAGGAAAGAAATATTCATTCGGACTCACACTCTCACTGTGCCGATCTTTCCTCACAGTGTTTGTTTTTGATTTTGACCTTTTCCTGTACCTATTCAAAACTTCCTTAGAAATTGTTCCCCTGAAGAGCACCTCAGCAGCATCGGTGCAGAAAGGGAATTCCAATTATCCCGGCTTGCTGTGTGGAATCTTATTCCATCTCTGGCTCTTTCAAAATCCTGTTCCTCTGGCAAAAGAATGGTGCAGTCATGGAAACACCTCTCGCCTTTTATTGTGCACCATCATAACTTCAATCACCTCCCACACACTCTCACCATCTCTCGCAGGTCTCACGTCAATGCACAACTTCTTTCATCTATTCACCCCACTGAACATTCTCACCCTTCACACAATTATCTCCCTGAGTACAATGAATGAAACACTGCAGAGAGATAACGTTCTTGCTCCCCACTTTTCAGATTAAAAGCAGGAGGCTTTTGATTTTGCCTGGAATGTCGATTTTCCTGCTCCTCAGATGCTGCCTGACCTGCTGCGCTTTTCCAGAACCACTCTAATCTTAACTCTCTTGATTTCAAAGTCAACTTTCTAATGACGAACCATTAAAAATAGACAGAGTACCATAATTTAAGAGGGTAAGATGATCTCCTCACCAGGAAGACAGACGATTGCAAGGCCTTTTAAGAAAACAAACAGAATCTCTAAAATTATTGGTTGTTGCATGATGTGCGTCTCTATTCGTTGAGTCTACAGGAACAAGTTCAGAAACTGAATTGTAAATGGCTCCTTATGTACACAGTATGATAAACCCCTGTGACATAGCCCATGTTATTCCAGTGTACTGAGCAGGCTCATTAAGCACATTCCTGTGACATTGCACATTCCCTCTACGCTGGCCGTATGAAAATAGAAATGGAACAAATTATAATCTCTCCCCTTTCCCACCCCAAGGACTTTCATGAACAAATAAGTGTGTTTGTTTATCACTGCTGCTTTGGAAATGCTTGGATTAGGAAATGAGTTATTCAAATTTCGCTTCTTATGTCAGTCACTGGACGGATTACTGTGGGTGTAGTGACTGAAGCCCAGAGTTGTGTGAATTTGGTACACTGTTCCCCTTGACATTGTGGGCAGCGACTAAATTCTAGACACTAAGCCTAGAGAAATATTGTATCAGATCCCACTGTAGAAAGTTACCATTTCAGACACAACATTCTCATTTACTCAGTAAATGTGAGGGTAAGAACCTTTCACTCCAGAACAGGTCTCCAGTGCATCAGACACAATTAATGCCTCCATCTGAAATAAAGTTGGCTTTTCCCCGAAATCTCCCTATGGAGAACCAGTCTTCCTTTTCTCCCAGAGTTCAGTTCAGTTCTCGCCCATGTTGAAGCTCAGATGGTGATGTTTTGGTTGAGTGAGTGTGGCAAGGCGTGTGGAGCCATGATGGTCAAACAAGGAGAGGGTCGGAACAGCCGTGGTGTGACAGAATGGGCTCAGAGGGCTGAATGGACTTCTCCTTTGATTTGTTTCACATTTTATACCTGAGCAAGTGAGGAACCACCTCACATCACAGTTTGGCCAACTGTGGGAAAATGTAGTAACAAGGAATGAAACATTGCACGCAACAATGATATTCCTCACTGCACGTCCAACAGTCAGTGGGTATCAGTCAAAACAGGAATGAATCAACAACGTGATAATGTCCAAACTGATTGTACTATGGAGCAAGGTCAATCCCAGAATCAAACCTGAATTGATAGATCATCTTGAAACATAAAACATAGGGACGTGGGTAGTCCATTCATCCAATCAATTCATTGTCAATCCCATTTGATATGATCATGGCTGATTATCCAACTCAGTCCCTGTTCCTGTTTCCTCCTTATAACCTGAGATCCCTTTAGTGCTAAGAACTATACCTGACTCCATCTTAAAAACATTCAATCTTTTGCCCTCTACAGTTTGCTTTAATAAAGAATTCCAGAAGCTGACCACTCTGTGGTTGAAGATATTTCTCCTGGTCTCAGCCCAAAATGATCTACCCTGTACCTTTAGACTGTGAACTCAGTTCTGGAATAATTAATTTTTGTAGTTCGTTAATCTCGCGGTTTGTCACTGCAACACAGCGACACACGACATCATATGTTTTGTCGACAACAGAAGTTTATTGGAAAACAGGCAAAAAAGCACATATTTAGCACAGAAGGCAGGTTTTCATGAGCTTAACATTAAAAATTTTCAAGAATATTTGCAACACTATCCGTTACTGGAGACTCATGCAAAGTGAAATCGCACACCAATGATACCTTTTTCAGTTTCTCACTGACTAGTTCCTTCTGGAATCTTTCCCATTGTCCCATTGACCCTGTTGAAGGACAGAACAGCACCGAGGGGTAGAATGGCATCCTCCTGTTCCTACTTTTTCAGCTCTTTGAGAATGTTTTGGTATCATATTATCATGCATCACATGAAGATTCTATCAGCAACATCATCAAATAAAGATACAGCACATGTCAAATGCAATTTATTCAGATTCATCAATTGTGTACATGCCTCTGAATATTCCTTAAAACATGCACAGTCAAGTTTCAATGTATTTCAAATGGAAACAGAGGTGATTGTGACTTTGCAACCAAAGGCCATTTCTCCATGACTGAGACACATTGTGCCCGTATTTGCATTCCGTTACCATCTGGTTTGGACTGGGGATGTGACATTGTAGAGCTTTCCAAATGGTTGACTTCACAAGGGTCATTGCAGAGCAGAGGTCGGGGCAAAACGGGATCGGGTTAACATTAGGGTGAGGGTTAGAGTTAGGGCTAGGGTTAGGGTTAGTGTTAAGGTTAGATTAATGTCAGGGTTAGGGACAGTGTTAGGCTTGGTGGTTGGGTTTGGGTTTAGGTTCATGTTTAGGGTTAGGGTTAGGGTTAGGGTTAGGGTTAAGGTTCGGGTTAAGTGTAGGGTTAGGGTTTGTGGTTGGGTTGGGCTAGGGTTAGGATTAGGGTTTGGGTTAGTGTTTGGATTCGGGTTTAGTTTCGTGTTAGGGTTAGGGTCAGGATTAGGGTTTGAGTTATGATTGGGTTGGGTTTTGTTTTGGGTTAGGGTTAGTGGTAGGGTTACGTTTACGTTTAGGGTTAAGGTAAAGGTAAGGGTTAGCTTGAGGTTTAGGGTTAAGGTTAGGGTTGGTTGACCAGCACTGGTCCTCCCTTAAATAATCATTTCAACATCCAAGCAGCTGCCAGTCCTCAAACATAACAACATCTGAGGGTGGCACAGTGGCTCAGTCGTTAGCACTGCTGCCTCACAGCACCAGGGTCCTGAGTTTGATTTCCACCTCGGGTGACTCTCTGAGTGGAGTTTGTACGTTCTCCCTGTGTCTGTGTGGGTTTCCTCTGATTTCCTCCCACAATCCAAAGAAGTGCAGGTTGTGGTGGATTAGCCATGCTAATTTGCCCATCAGGTTAGGTGCATTAGTCAGGGGTCAACATAGGTCTGGGTGGGTTACTTTTCAGAGCGTTGGTGTGGACATGTTGGACCAAAAGACCTGTTTCTATACTGTAGGGAATCTAATTTAATCTAATAGTGAGGTACAACCTGACTGACAGTGCATTATCAAGGACCTCATTACAGCCGAGGGATAGTGTCCTGGTAATACAATTTAAAATACCTATTTATTATTCAAAATTTGTCCGTAGCAGAATATAAAACGTCAACAAGGTTACATAATTAATATCTCAAATTTAAGCGCAATCATCATAGATCATATTCACTCCATCACACACCACTCACAGACATTATACAAAGCTGTTACTCCTAATTCATGCAGAGTGGGTCAGACTCATCAGAAATACCAACAGCACCACACACAGTGGGATGTAAGGCTGTGTGGTGCCATGTCTTTGATATTTGAATCAGATTTTGTATTAGCTACTTCAGAATTTAGCAGCGGAGTGATGGGGTTGTGTGTGTGTATGCGCAAGGGAGGGTTGAATATTTTTAAATTCACCAGCGCTCAGGAACTCTAATAGGGAACTGTCATGTGCAATGGAGTTTGGAAATGCTTCCAGAATTGGACAATGTTGCATTCAGCAATGAGAGAAATGTTCCCGTCCTCAACTCAATACATGAGAGTTCCATTCATGGAAGATGAAATGCTTTGAGACCAGGAAATGTCCACGGAGGGATATGTACCACTGGGAAGCTGTTTATCCACCTGTGTTTGTTACTGAAATGCAGGGAGTGATTCACGGATGAGAGTGAAGGGATATTTCAGAACCCTCTTCAGCTCCTCTCTGAATTTACTCTGGGTCAGGGCATAAAGGGCAGTGTTTGTACAGGAGCTCAGGTAGAAGAGCATTGTCCCAGATATGTCAGCGATCATAACAGGATGGTCATAACTGGGGTAAAAATGGTTGTTGGTAATCTGCATCAGTAAGAAAACACTGACCTTGGGCATCCACAACAGTATAAAACTGCCCGAGACAACAAACAGCAGGATGATGGATTTCCGCCTGTTGACCATCTCTGCATCTCCTCTCTGGTCCCTGTTACTGGGAGCTCGGAGACCCCTGCGTGCCCGATTTGCCAAGACAATGTGCCTGACGGTCAGAGCATTGAACAGCAGGATCAGGAGGTAGGGGATCAATGGGTTCAGCAGATGGTGGATCCAGAAAAATGCCACCCATCCTGGTAAGATATGAAACTCTGGTCTGATGGCACAGCCCCAGGGCACACCACCCCATGTACCCAAAGATTGGTATCTGAAGTAAAATGGAATGTTCCTCAAAATGCTCACTGAACAAACCATGGTTATCACTGAGGCTGCTGTTCTGGCAGAGCAATATCTGGCTTTCAGATTGTGGCAACAAATGGCCACAAAGCGGTCAAAGGTGAAAGTGATCGTCAACCAGACAGAGCAGTCGATAGCAGCATAGGCCAATACATCATTAAGACTGCACACTGCAGTGTAGAAGAGGAATGAGAATGGAAAGTACCTGTGACCAAGCGCATTGATTATGACACCAAACAAAATGACCAGCAGATCGGCTGTTGCCATGGAGATTAGGTAGAGTGAAACACCTTTGGTGATGCCACACTGTCCACGGCAGAGAATCATAATTGTCACCAAATCAGCTGCAAGATAAATTGAGAAGATTGTAGATAATGCGGGTCTTGACGAATGATTGACAGAGTGAACATTCATGTCCGTGACAATTTTGGTGGCATAGTAGTAATCACAATAGAGTAGCAACACAACATACCAGGCTAATGATTTGTGGAGGACTGATTCAAATCACTCCATGACAAATGGTGAATTCTGAAATTGCTAATATCTGGAAGGAATATTCTAATGGCTGGCATGGAGCAGCAGGAAACTCCCATAAAAACCCTTGAGGTTCACCAACATGTGGCTTTCCAAGGGCATTGTGCCATTCTCTGCTCTTCCTCACTGGCCCTGTCCTTAATTCCTTTCAATATAACACTGTTATTCAGTGTATAATATCTCATCAACTCTATTGTTATGACAAAAGGACGGCCTGCCAGATCAAAACTGCCCTGCTAGCATTAGATTTGCAACCCAATGAAATTAAAACATTGAATGTTCCTCAATTTTACTCAGTTGTTCTTAACCAGACCTTACTGGTAATGTAGATAGGACATCAAGCTTATACTTCACGATGAAAAAAATTATTATTCATAATGTAACTTTCACAGATCTCTCAAGCGTTATAATTAATATCTACAAATTAATCCCAACCTTTGGTAGACTGTATTGTCACTGAAGTAATTGCAGGGTCAATGATGTTCTCATGATATTACAGTGAAAAATACAAGATTATTGTTCATGTTGTAACTTTAGCAGAACACATATATTCAGCAAGGTAATATAATTCCTAGCTACAATTTAAACTCCACCATCCCTGATCATGCACACCCATTGATGTACACAAACAGAGATGGGACAAATGTTCTCGGGACACAGGTTGAAATCCAGCCAGATATTTTAAATTTAAAAGGAGTTGGCATTTAAGAATCTCATGATAACTATGAAATAACTGTCAAGAGTAAAAATAAATCTCGGTTGCACATGTCCTTTAGAAAGAAAACAAACATCCTTACCTTGTCTGTCCCACATGTGACTCCAGACCTACAGCAATGTCACTGACTATGAACTGGTAACTGTGCAATAAATACTGGCCCAGTCAGTGCTGCCAACATCGCATTCATGAATTGGAAACTAGCTCGTCATTTAGGCCACTCAATAGGGGGAGTTGCTGGATAAGGTCTGCGTCCATTTTCAGTTGCCTATCAATTAAACTGCACCAATATTTCTCACCCATAATCACATCCCTCATCTTCACAATATGCTTCCATAGTGTTCAGAATATTCAACTATTGTTTGGCACAGACATGACGGGCCGAAGGGCCTGTTTCTGTGCTGTACTGCTCCATGTTTGAAAACTAACCCCTGAGTGAGTGATTCTCTCTTATTTTCTCATCCAAAGCTGTGCCTTACACAAGGCCCCTTCAATGATTGTGTTTTATGTGATGGCATACCCCATCAGAGATTGACAGGATTATAGAGCACAGAAGGATCCCAATCCACACATACTGCTGACTCAGGAAAGAAATATTCATTCAGACTCACACTCTCACTGTGCCGATCTTTCCTTACAGTGTTTGTTTTTGATTTTGACCTTTTCCCGTACCTATTCAAAACTTCCTTAGAAATTGTTCCCCTGAAGAGCACCTCAGCAGCATCGGTGCAGAAAGGGAATTCCAATTATCCCGGCTTGCTGTGTGGAATCTTATTCCACCTCTGGCTCTTTCGAGAACCTGTTCCTCTGGCAAAAGAATGGTCCAGTCATGGAAACACCTCTCGCCTTTTATTGTGCACCATCATAACTTAAATCATCTCCCACACACTCTCACCACCTCTCACAGCTCTCACGTCAATGCACAACGTCTTTCATCTATTCACCCCACTGAAGATTCTCACCCTTCACACAATTATCTCCCTGAGTACAATGTATGAAACACTGCAGAGAGATAATGTCCTTGCTCCCCACTTTGGGGATTAATACCAGGAGGCTTTTGATTTTGCCTGAAACGTCGGTTTTCCTGCTCCTCAGATGCTGCCTGACCTGCTGCGCTTTTCCAGAACCACTCTAATCTTAACTCTCTTGACCTCATCGATAACCAACTTCTGTCATCTGTTTCACAAAGGTGGCAGGTAGGGGCTCTCCCTTCATTGTACAAGATAATGTGAAAGTGGATGAATTGTCAAAATGTGAAACCAATCAATTAAGTTAACAACTTAAAGGAAAGTGATAAAAGATTAGGAAGAAAACAGGGATGATTCAGTGCCAATGGAGGGAGGGGAGGTTTTGCTTTCTGTTGTCTGTGTGTCAGACACTTGGTGAAGAAATGCATCTTGGGAAATGTGCTTCATCTCACTTTAGGGTGGAGGCATATAAAGGCACTTTTACTTTTATTATTGTCTGTGGACCAAAAATGGGGCAAAACGTTGTTCTATAAACAAGAAAACTGTGTAGTGAATTCTGTTCAGTGTTATAAAGATTAGTGGAACATATTGACAGTTTTATACACATTGTTGTCTTTTGGGACAACAAGAGAGTGTCTCAAAAACTTTTTGTGCGTGTGAGAGAGTCTGTGTGTTTCTGTGTGCGTGTGTGTGAGAGAGACAGAGCATGAGCGTGTTTCTGTGTCTGTGTGTGTGTGTGAGTGTGTGTGTGTTTCTGTGTGTGTGCATCTGTCTGCGGAAGACAGGCAGAAAGTGTGTGCGTGCATGAATCTGTGGACGTTTGTGCTTGTGTGTGAGAGAGAGGGTATGTGCAGGGCAAGACACCATTTGATTGGTTTTTAATCAGCACCAGTTGTTGTGTGTTCAGGAGAGCTCAGGACAGTGACAATCTCTTGCTTGTTCCCTGGACAGGTCAGTGCAGCCAAGTGTGTGGAGAATACAGTGTAAGGACCAGCCTGTGAAGACAGAGCATCTATATCACTCTCTCCTTTCTGCATGGGGAACTGAATGAAGACACCCTGATAGCTCAGCGCTCCCTCTCGGTGTTCCTCTGCTCTCTCTGAAAACCCTCTGGTAAAAGGGACAATTGGAAATCACTTCCACACAAACAGAAATGTCAAATTTTCAAGCAGTGAACGGCAGACTGAGAATTGCTGTCCCCACAACCTCGTTCATCATCAAACCTTTTGAAGAAATTGAAAGGTTCTGAAAGAGAGCAGCACATGTTTACTTGATTTTATTTTATCTTAGCGCAAAAAATATTTTCCTTCTCTGTCCTTTTTGGTCATCTCTCTGAGTGAACAAAAGTCTTTGAAGTGGAAGAAATGAAGTTACAGTTTGGCAATTGAACACATTTTTTTTCAATTTGTTAACAGTAATTTGAACACAATAATGTTATTTTCACGATTATGCTAAAAAGGTGTGCATATTCCTTTCACAGAAATTGGATATTTGTGAACAATTGGGTAATGTGGTGCTTTCATCAAGTGTTCACGTTCTTGAGAACTTGGTGAATCGTGGGGCTGGATTTCCAGTGCACTTCAGTTAGACGACAGCGAGAGTATTGTGTGCAGTTCTGGAACTGATGAGAGGAGGGGTGTGTTTACACTGGAGAGGGTACAGAGGGAGATGTACCAGCGTGTTGTCTGGGCTGGACAGAGTTTCAGTTATGTGGAGAAATTGGACAGAGTGGATTTCTTTCCTTGGAGCAGAGGTGACTGAGGGGAGACATGGTTGAGATGTGTAACTGTATGAGGGACACAGACAGGGGAAACAGGAAGAGGCTTTCCCCATTGATTGGAGGCAGGAATAACCAGGGAGATAGATTTGAGGTTGGGGCAGGTTGTTCAGATGGGATGTGAGGGAAATGCTCTCACATAGGAGGTGGTGGGAAAGTGGAGCTCACTGCCTGTGAGGGTTGGAGAGGCAGAGACCCTCCTAACAATGAAGAAGTATTTAGATGTGCACTTACAATGGCGAGATGTCCCATGATACCGAGTAAGTGCTAGAGAATTGCATTAGAATGGTTAGGTGGTTGCTTTTGACCACTGTAGACACGATGTGCTGTGCTGTAGACATCAAGGGCTCTCTGACTGTCCTGTTGAATCATAAAAGTTGCTGCCCAGTCTCTGAAATTCTTCAGACCATTCATACCTGCCTCTTGCTGCAATCTCTTCAAACCTCACAATGCTAAGTCTATAAAGTTCTTGTCCATCAACACCCCTCGCTCCTCCAACTCTGCCACCCTACCCACCTACTTTTATGTTTTACTCAGTCACAGCATACAGGTGTCATTATCTGGGACAGCATTTATTCTTCATCATCCCTGAGGATGGGCAGCAGACTGCATAGAGTGTGCTCCTATCTCTCTCTCTCTATCTGTCCATTCCATGCAGGGAACCGAACCAAGATAACTGAGTAGCTGACAGGTCTCCCTCACCTCTCCTCTGCTCTCCCTGAAAACCCCCCTGTTCAAAGGGACAGTTGAACCCCACTTTCAGAGACCCAGAAAGGGTGAATTCTGAAGCCCACTGGTGCTGCATATCATTCAGTCAGATGGTGCAGCTCCATTTTCCTCACTCACCCTTTGTCTGTTTGTAGAAGAGAATTGTGCCCGTGCTAATAATGCAGGATGTAATTCATTCCCAGCATCGTTAGTTACTGGGGGGAAGGTTTCCAGATCCTCACTCTATCTGAATGATCTACTTTATCATGGCAGTCCTTCAATGCACTTGGCTCACATTTTAAACCTGTTTGCCCCGCCCACACACCCGTTCCTGTTTCCCCCTTTCCACACCCTTCATCCCATCCTTTATCTCCTCCTGTCATTCAGCTGAATCCACACTGTACATTCTCCAAAGGCCAGTACCACCTTCCTGAGGAGCGGTCCCTTACACAGTGATGAACTTACACAGATCAAGTGTAACCAGGGGTTTATCAAACTGAAGCCTAACTGGGTTCCTATTCCATTCCAAACACCATTGAGGAAGGCTGGCACTGCTTTGACCATCTTCAATGTCTCTCTGCTTCCTCACCCTGATTGTCACACACAGTCAGATGTATCTAATGTCTTGGTGCAACATTGAAGCTCTCGTTTTGTTGGAACTACCAGAACCGACCTTTCTGTAACACAAAAGGCATTCGACCGCACGATGAGTCAAAATTTCAGGTACTAAATCAGTAGAAAACTGAATTTTTGTGACTAACTTTAAATATCCTGCTTGTTTACCTCATCACTTCCTTCATAACTGTTCCGTGTTCATTGCATTAACATTCCCAGTCTGTACCTGAACACCGAACCATACAGTATCATGCTGGGTTTCCACTTGAATTTGCATTCTTGCACTTGATACTGATCAGTGCCAGACAGTAACTGAAATAAAGTACTTTCTTTTTTAATGATAATTTGATTAGCCGATCCATCATTTGCCATTATGCAGAACACTGAATCCATGCTTCAAAGAGTAAAACACAAAATCACTAACAGATCTGTCCAGCGTGTGTATTAACTCGACTGGAACAAACATAGCAACTCAGTGATATGAACAAATACACAACTGTTGCTGAATGTGCCATGATATTGGGTTCCTTTGGAATTGGAACCATTGCACCTGGGTGTTGTGTTGATCTCGAACAGAGTGAGTTCGGGTGTGTAAAAGCTCCATGAGCTGAGCACAGCTGTGTTCCAATGGACTCAGTTGGATGGGGATGGGTTGGGTTGGACTCCAATTGATGGAGCAGGAATGGGCTCGGTTGAAATCCATGTCATTGCTTTATTGTTTTATTCAGTGGAAGATTGCTACTTTTTGACATTGATTAGAAAGGTATTTCAAGTTCATTTTAAAATCTGAGAAAAAAAATGTTTCCCATTATTTTATGATCATTTCAATTGCAAGTACTATTTCTGAGCTCCTTAATACACAAAGTACCGTTGAAAACATCCTCTCGAGAAGATAAAGGACAACAGTGTGTTGCTGTCCCTTAATTCCAGGATGTGAGTCCTCCATGTACAATAATATATTGAGTATGTAAAATAATATGTGAAACAAAACTGAAAGAAAGTAGGAGATCAACAAGAAATAATAATAATGAATGCTGTCAGAAAAGGGATTGGAAAACAACCACAAGTTTTATTTTGAAGGAACATTCCTTAGGGAGTGCTGTTTGCAATCCTTTTGCATCTCCACATGGAATAAACCAGAGTAGTGGAACTGTGCTATGTAATGGGGATGGGGTTGAAGAGAGTGCTGACGAGATTTGAACTAACATGAGACATCACACATGGTTTACGATCATATATAAATGAGTGTTGAGTCTTATCTCAGGAGCTCAGTCCAGACTCCAAGCCCTGCGCGAGAGTTAATGAATGAAGTCACCAACATTAACAATGCAAGGACCAATAATTCTACAGATCTTATTCGCTTTCTTCCATTTCTTTGCAATTGTCTGTGTTCCAGGTGAGGAGATCTTCCCCATTACTGACTGTGGTGTTTATAGTTCGGTCTGTGTTTTATGGCGAAATATTTGATGGATTACTTTGGAAGTAGGATGTGGGTGGCCTGATTGAAGGAGTGACCTTGGGGAAGCTGCAGTGCCATTTTTCCGGAATGGTACAGGAATGAGAATCCTCAGTTGTATGGAGAGAGGAAAGAGGTTGCCCAGTGTCCTTGGAACTGAAAATGATGGGGGATGCAGGGATGGCGGGATAGAGAGCGTGAGAAGAATAAACCCCAAAACCTGAAGAAATTACCCCTGGAGCCTGCTTCACTAATAAATCGGATCTCGGGTGATCCTAGATTCCTCACATCCTGCTCTTCCCCCATTACCCTTGATCCTCCGACTGATCAAGAATCTAGTAAGGCAGCCTACAATATACAAAAGATTTTTTTATATCTCACAGCTAACAATGGCAAAGATTTTGAAAGACTCACAACCCACTGAGGGAAGACATCCCCCCTCAGTTCAGTGTTAAATTTCAGCTCCTATATTCTGAGACTGTGCCCCCTTGTCTTAGAGTCTCCCATGAGGGGAAACATCCTCTCAGCATTGACCCTGTCCAGCCCCTTAAGAATCCTCATTCTTTCAATGATGTCACCTCCCACTCGTCTTAACTTCAGTTACTACCACCTTAACCTGTGTAATCTTTGCCCACAAGACAATCCCTCTAGGGATCTTGCTACGGTACCTTCTCTGAACTGCCTGGAATTAAATGAAAAATTTTGGGACCAAATCTTCTCACATTTCTCCAGATGTGGTCTCCACAGAACCTTGTTCAGTTGCAGTAAGAATTCCCTACTCTTACACTCCAACCCCCGGGAAGTCAGGGACAAATTCCATTGACCTTCCTGATGATCTGCTGCTCCTGTCTGCCAACTTTCTGTGTTTGATGTACAAGTCTCCCCACGCGCTTTGGCATTGTAGTTCTCTGCAGTTTTCAATGTTAGAAATGATTAAAATTATGATGATTCCTGTAGCAGGACTTTGATTAACCAGAAGACAGAGAGTGTGTGTAAAAAAAGGCAAGGTTTGGAAATAGGTTGTATCTTGGGGCAGTGACAATGTTTTGATTTGAATTCTGTCCCTGGGAAGGTGCTAAATGGAAGGAGATTAAAAATGAAAACTTGATAACCTCAGATCCATGCAGAGCCTTCAGAGAATTGCACATCTTCCATGGATCAGAAAGGAGCTGGGAAGATCTTACACAGCTGCTTCATCTGATAAATGGTGCTGCAAGAGCAAATAAGTCAAATATTTCCAGTGACAGGAAAGTTGGAAGCAAAGGGAATCAATTTTACACAGTTCTTACATGGACCAGAGGTGGAGTGAGATTTCCACTTCCAGCTGTGAGTTGTTGCCACTTGGATTCACTGACTGAGCGGGTGCCAGAGGGAGATGACTGCTGGCAATTTTATGAAGAGTATGGGGTAAGAATGTGAAAACATTAAACTCACAGGTCAAACAGTAAAGTTGAGGGAGTGGTGATAAAGAGATGGATAATATCCAACAATCTCACTCAATCGTTATTATTCCACCAACCTATGCAATCCCATGGAATGGTGAACACTTGTGTAATTTATAACATTGTAGGAATGAACAATGGAATCCAATTCTGAAAGATTGAATTCGCCTTTGTGCTTAGCCCTACATGTGATGGTGTCAATGATATAAAGCTAACTGGCCAACCTGCAGACGGGAAGGGATTGTTAGATAGAATACACTGGGCAAGAGGAACAAATGAGCTTTGAAGGAACAGTGTTTCATGGTAGTGAGTGTTTAGAGACTGGAATGTACTGCTGAAGGGAATGGGAGAGAGGGGTTCTATCTGGGTAACCCACACGGAATTTTGTTTCCATTCCGGAGTGGAAGAATGTGCAGGACTATGGTAACACCAGTGTGTACCATCCACAAGATGCACCCCACAGGTATTCCCCAAGGCTCCTTCGACAGCACTTTCCAAAGACATGGACACATCCATCTAGAAGGACGAGGGCAACAGATACATTGGACCACCACCCCTTGAAAGTTCCCAGACAAGCCACTCCACATCCTGACTTGGAAACCTATCACTGTACCTTCAGTGCCCCTTGCTCAGTATCCTGGGATTCCCTCACTAACAGCATTGTGGGTCTACATACAACACATGGAATACAGCAAATCAAGAATTACAGCTCACCCCCACCTTCTCATGGGCAATTCATTGGCAATTATCACTGGACCAATCAACTGTACCCTCATCCCTTAGTGAATAAAAAAAACTCTGTGTCCTGTTATACAACGAATTTTATGCTCTATATCTTCTCTGGATAAGGAAATTTTTTACAATTAACATGCAGTTGTATTGGTTAATGCCTGATGTCTTTTCGCTGCTCGATGCTCTCTCTTCCACTAAGGGAACTCATGGTTAGCAGAGCAACAATATTGGATCTTTGCACAATCCCATCAATCACCATGAATTCAGAATCTACACTTCCATCTTGTAGAGCAAGAACCTAATTCCATTTTGTTAATAATTTTAAGCACACCACTCAATCAGAAAGGGGATGGAAGTGAGAGACCTACTTTCATTTACTATGCAATCTCCATTTTGTTCTGAATGACTTATGTTTCATGCAGAGTGCTGTGGGAAAAAATATATATAATGGTCTGTTCACCACGGACAGCCCATGTCGTTATTTATGTTGTACACTGAGAAAAAGGACTAATCATTTTCAGGTCAAATGTTCCAATATCCATCATCAGTCCTTGCTAATATAAATCAGAAGGGAAGTGGGAGAACTTAGATTAACCAGAGGACAGAGAGTGTGCACAGCTGTAAAAAAGGCAAGGATTGGGAATAGGTTGTATCTTGGGGCAGTGACAATGTTTTGATTTGAATTCTGTCCCTGAGAAGGTCCTAAAAGGAGGGGATTGCTATCATTCCAACACATCACAGGGATTTCTCAGAAGTGATTGCACCTTCTTTCCATTCTCAGTCATGATTATATTGACTAGTATCTGTGGTTATTCATTCTGTGCACATTTATCTTCCTTTACAAATGAGACTGCTCTGTGGAACCACTTGAAACATTGGAATTTTGACAGGGGCAGAGCATGCCTCATAAACCTTATTGAATTCTTTGAGGAAGTGATGAAACACATTGATGAAGGTAGAGCAGTTGATGTGGCGCACACGGATTTTAACAAGGCATTTGATGAAGTTCCCCACAATGGGCTCATTCAGAAAGTGGTCGTAGAGGGTGGTGCTGGAAAATCACCAGTCAGGCAGCATCTGAGGAGCAGGAGAATCCAAGTTACGGGCATAAACCGTTCATCAGGAGTGATCATCACTGCCCAACCAGCTGTGCTTTTCTAGCATCACACTCTTCGACTCTGATCTTCACCATCTGCAGTCCTCACTTTCTCCTCATTCAGAGAGTATGAAAGGCAGGGGATGCAGGGAAATCTGTCTGCCTAGATACAGAATTGGCTGGCCCATTGCAGACAGAGTGTGGTAGTAGATGGAAAGTGTTCAGCCTGGAGCTCGGTGACCAGTGGTGTTGCACAGGGAACGGTTTGATGAGATTAGATTCCCTTCAGTGTCCTGCTCTTTATGATTTTTATAACTTACTTGGATGAGGAAGTGGAAGGGCTGGTTAGTAAGTTTGCCACTGATGAGAAGGTTGGTGGAGTTGTGGAGAGTGTGGAGGGCTGTTGTAGGTTGCAATGGGACATTGGCAGGATGCAGAGCTGGGCTGATAAGTGGCAGATGGAGTTCAATCTGGAAAAGTGGGAAAAGTTCTCTTTGGAAGATCAAATTTGAATGCAGAATACAGGATTAAAGACAGGATTCTTGGCAGTGTGGAGGAATGGAGGGATCTTGGGGTCCATGTCCATAGATCCCTCAAACTTGCCACACAAGTTGATCGGGTTGTTAAGAAGGCATATGGTGTGTTGACTTTCATTACAGGAGGATTGACTTTAAGAGCATCGAGTTTATGCTGCAGCTTTTCTCATTGACACAAAGCAGGATGAGAGGTGACTTGATAGAGGTGTACAAGATGATGAGGGACATGGATAGAGTGGGTAACCAGAGATATGTTCCCAGGGCAGAAACGGCTATCACGAGGGGGCATAGTTTTCAGGTGATTGGAAGAAGGTTGAGGGGAGGTGTCAGAGGCAGGAACATCAAACAGAGAGCGGTGCGTGAGTGGAATGCACTTCCAACGGTAACAGTAGAGTCGGACACTTTAAGGACATTTAAGCAGCACTTGGACAGGCACGTGGATGACAGTAAAATGATCTCAGAGTTTGATCTTCGAGTAGGATAAAAGATTGGCACAACATTGACGGGGGAAGAGCCTGGACTGTGTTCTACTGTTCTTTTTTGAACGAGCTCACTGAATTGCACATTGAGGGTTTATAACTCCCAGTCAGTTTAGCGTTAACAACCCAGTCAAGGTGCTTTAGCTCGATGGGTTACATAGTTTGAATTTCAAGATTCTGTGTTCAGAGCAAACTCCAGAATTTCAGCATAATTCTAAACCCTATCCTGCGGAGCGTTACTGATGATGTCCTCCTCAGTCTGAGATGCTGATTCCACATGCAGCTTCAAGCTACTTTCGATTGCCTTCTTGGATATGAAACATTCGAAGGCATCAGTGCTCCTTGGTTACTTCAATCAGCACCACGCACAGAAACAACGAGTACGGTCTCTCATTCTGTTTGTGGGAACTTGGTCCACCTTGCTTCTGCCTTTCCTTAATTCCAAAATTTATCATTTTTCACACACGCACTGCAGGTGGTAAAGTCTTTTTGGGCGCCTGGTGATTGTAAATTCGAAAACCTCTCTGTTGTTGTTGTAACGACGTTCCTGTTCTTGATGTCAGTGCTGACAATGGCAGTCGTGACAATGCTGTCATTTTAAAAGGTTTGAGGACATGCAACATAGAACGGTCCAGCACAGTACAGTCCCTTCACCCCGCGATGTGGTTCAGAGTATTTATCTTAATCTAAGGTCAACCCAACCTACACACCCCTCAATTCACTGCCATCCATGGGCTTGTCCAGCTGTTGGTTAAATGTCCCAAATGTCTCTGACTCTACCAGCAATTCTTGCAGTGCATTCCACACAGCCACCACTCTCTGCATAATGGACCTACCTCTGACATCACCATATTACCTTCCTCCAATCACCTAAAAATATGAGCCATTGTGACAGCTACTCCTGCCCTGGGAAAAAGTCTCTGGCTATCTATTCTATCCATACCTTGTACACCTCGACCAAGTCACCCCTTCCTTCTCTCCAGTGTGAAAAGCCTGAGCTAACTCAACCTCACTTCATAAGACAAGTCCTCCAATCCAGGCAGCATTCTGGTAAACCCCCTCTGCACCCTTTCTAAAGCCTCTACATCCTTCCTATAATGAGGCAACCAGAAGTGGATACAATATTCCAAGTCTAACAAGGTCTAACAAGGGCTTTATAGAGCTGCAGCATAACCTCCCAGCTCTGAAACTCAATCCCCCAGTTAGTGAAAGCCAAACACCATAAGCCTCCTTAATAACCCTATCATCTTGGGTTGCAACTTTCAGGGATCTATGTATGTGGACCACAAGAGCCTGCTGTTCTTCCACACTCCCGAGAATCCTGCCTTTAACCCTGCGTTCAGCATTCAAATTCAACCTACGAAAATGAAGCACTTTGCATTTATCCAGGTTGAACTCCATCTGCCACTTCTCAGCCCAGTTCTGCATCCTGTCAATGTCTAGTTGTAATTTGCAACAGCCCTCGACACTATCTATAACACCATCAACCTTTGTGTCATTGGCAAACTTATGAACCCAACATTCCACTACTGTGCTGGATGTTTTGAAGAGAGGCTGGAAAGGCAGAGGTGTCGAAGAGTTTAGTTAAACAATGGAAGACGAGAGGCTAGTTCTCCCAGTACAGGCTTTTTCTCATTTTGTAACTGTAGCAGTCACAATGAAAGGTTAGAAGCTTTAGTAAAGAATACCTCTGCCTTTCTCTGAAATCTCTTTCTGGATGCTGTTCCCTCCTGCCTGAAAGAATCTGTGTTTAAATTTCCCTTTGTGCCAAGGGCTGTGTTTGTGGGATGTTACTAGATTGGAACAGTTAATTATTGTGTGTCAGGTTGTTCAGTTTTCCAGTAGTTAATTTATTCTAAATTCTGCTTTCTTTTGTTCATGTTTCAATGGTTGTATTTAAATAAATTCTGTTTTATTTTAAGCTGAGTGGTTTGACCAGCTGAATCACAACTGGAATATTCACTTCCCATCTCCATTAAAAATGAGTAAAAGATACGGTACAGGCTACTTTGTCTAAATGTTTTCAGTGGGTTCTGGCCTTGTCCAAAACAAGGGGAATGTTCACAATCACACACCTGGAATAATGTTTCATTCTGTCTTCCAGCAAATTTATTGACAATTGTGATTTTCTCTCGTGGAAAATGAGGCATCACCAAAGATATATCTATCTACCTGATTTCCATGGCAACAGCGGATCTCCTGGTCATTGTATTCAATGTGATATTGTAAACTCTTGGTTTCAAGTACTTCCCAGTTTCCTTCCTGTTTTACACAGCGGTGTGCAAGTTTAACGTCATCATGGGCTATGCTGCTATTGATTGCTCTGTTTGGTTGACCAGCGCCTTCACTATTGATCGCTTTGTGGCCATTTGTTGCCACAATCTGAAAGCCAGATATTGCTCTGCCAGAACAGCAGCCTCAGTGATAACCATTGTTTGTTTAGAGAGCATTTTGAGAAACATTCCATTTTACTTCAGATACCAATCTTTGGGCACATGGGGTGGTGTGCCCTGGGGCTGTGGCATCAGACCAGAGTTTTATATCTTACCAGGATGGGTGGTATTTGTCTGGATCCACCAGCTGCTGAACCCATTGATCCCCTACCTCCTGATCCTGCTGTTCAATGCTCTGACCGTCAGGCACATTGCCTTGGCAAATCGGGCACGCAGGGGTCTCCGAGCTCCCAGTAACAGGGACCAGAGAGGAGATGCAGAGATGGTCAACAGGCGGAAATCCATCATCCTGCTCTTTGTTGTCTCGGGCAGTTTTATATTGTTGTGGATGACCAAGGTCAGTGTTTTCTTACTGATGCAGATTACCAACAACCATTTTTACCCCAGTTATGACCATCCTGTTATGATCGCTGACATATCTGGGACAATGCTCTTCTACCTGAGCTCCTGTACAAACACTGCCCTTTATGCCCTGACCCACAGTAAATTCAGAGAGGAGCTGAAGAGGGCTCTGAAATATCCCTTCACTCACATCTGTGAATGTATCCCCATATCAAAATAAGCAAAGTGACTGAGACTGAAATACCCCACACAGTTTGTTCCCATCTCTGTGTTCTCTCCAATCTTCATGTCTCACCTGAATTCCCCTGTTATTCTCCACGTAAAGAGATGAAGAGGAGACATTGTCTGCCTGAGCCGTGGGACGTGGAAAACTTCCCTCACCTCCTTTTCTCTCCTTCACAACACATTGGGGGGGTTTCTGTCCATGTCTGAGAGAGAGAGCTCAGGGGGAAAGGAATAAAAGTGAAGAAAAATACATCTTGTGGGCATTGTGTCTTTGTTTGACTTCGGTCCTTTCACAAGTTTGACGTCTTAATTTGTGTAGACACAACATGAAGAAAAATACATGTTATGGGAGTTGTGTCTTGATTCCCTCTACAAATGTCAGATGAATTACAATCACACCCACTCAAAATATTCACCAGGAAACAAAACATTTAATGCTTCATGTGAAACGTTCAACATGATACACTTCATGGAAGCTATGTCTCCACTCAAACATTCATAATTTGTCCACATCTCTCTTTTTACTTCCATTCCTTTCTCATTCTCTCCATATATTGGTTCTGCATTCATTCACAACTGTGTTCATTCAGCCAAGGGATATCACTGGGATTGGTTTGACCAGCTAAAATTATGACCCATCCTTAACTTTCCCGGGAGTAGTTCAGAGTGAGGCACATTCCTGTGGCTCTGGATCCACATGGAAGGTCACACTAAGGTCAGATGGTCGTATTCTCTTCTCTGAAGGAGATGAGTGAACGAGAGCTTTTTGTATCCGCCAAAAATCAAGGAATGTTTCTTTTGATTGCATTGGCGAGACCAGGCAGACGCTATGGCAACTGATGAAAGGACACTGTGCAGCAATATCCCTGACAGGAATGTTTGCTGCCTCCTTCAGGAGTTAAGAATATTCAGCCTCTGATCTCCAGGAATGTGTTCTCCATGGCAGCCTTTGAGATAATTGACAACACAGAATTGCCAAGCAGAAACTGATAGCTAAGTCCTGTAACCATGAAGCCAACCTCAACTCTGACCTTGGGTTCATGTCACATTGAACATAACTCCACCATACTGTTCTATCTCTGTAAAATCTTCCTTTTGAGAGAATTGATTCAGTTCCCTACAGTGTGGAAACAGGCCCTTCAGCCCAACACATCCGCCAAAGATTAATCCACCCAGACACATTCCCCTGCCGTGTATGTACCCCTGACTAATGCACCTAACACTATGGGCAATTGAGCATGGCCAATTCATCTGACCTGCATGTCTTTTGTATTGTGGGAGGAAACTGGAGCATCTGGAGGAAACACGGGCAGCTCCCACCGTCTAACACCCTTGGTCACCTGCAGGGACTTGTGGGATCTTTTGATCTCTCTGTATCCCCTTGATCTTTCTGTCCATAAATTCTGTGTCCGTAAGTTTCACTCTCCCTACACCTGATGAAGGGGCTTCGCTCCATAACCCTGTTGGACTATAACCTGCTGTTGTGTGACTTCTGACTTTGTCCATCCCAGTCCAACACCGTCTCCTCCACATTTCTGTTCACAGTGGTGGATTCAAAACATAGAACATAGAAAAATACAGTGCAGTACAGGCCCTTCGGCCCTCGATGTTGGGCCAACCAAAGCCTACCTAACCTACACGAGCCCAATAATCTCCATATGCCTATCCAATGCCCGCTTAAATGACCATAAAGAGGTAGAGTCCACCACTGCTACTGGCAGGGCATTCCATGAACTCACAACGAGCTGAGTAAAAAATCTACCCCTAACATCTGTCCTATACCTACCTCCCCTTAATTTAAAGCTGTGTCCCCTTGTAACAGCTGACTCCATTAGCGGAAAAAGGTTCTCACTGTCAACCCTATCTAAACCCCTAATCATCTTGTACACCTCTATCAAATCTCCCCTAAACCTTCTTTTCTCCAATGAGAAAAGTCCCAAGTGCCTCAGCCTTTCCTCATACGATCTTCCTACCATACCAGGCAACATCCTGGTAAACCTCCTCTGCACTCGTTCCAATGCCTCCACATCCTTCCTATAGTATGGCGACCAAAACTGCACACAATACTCCAGATGCGGCCGCACCAGAGTCTTATACAACTGCAACACGACCTCAGGAGTCCGGAACTCAATTCCTCTACCAATAAAGCCCAGTACACCATATGCCTTCTTCACAGCACTATTGATCTGGGTGGCAACTTTCAGAGATCTGTGTACATGGACACCAAGATCCCTCTGCTCATCCACACTACCAAGTATCTGACCATTAGCCCACTACCCCACCTTCTTGTTACTCCTGCCAAAGTGAATGACTTCACACTTAGCTACATTGAACTCCATTTGCCACCTTTCTGCCCAGCTCTACAACTTATCTATATCCCGCTGTAACCTGCCACATCCTTCTTCGCTGTCCACAACTCCACCGACTTTCGTGTCATCCGCAAACTTGCTCACCCAGCCTTCAAGCCCCTCTTCCAGGTCATTTATTAAAATGACAAACGGCAATGGTCCCAAAACAGATCCTTGTGGAACACCGCTAGTAACTGCACTCCCAGATGAACCTATACCATCAACTACTACCCTCTGTCTCCTTCCAGCCAGCCAATTCCTAATCCAAACCTCAAATGCACCCTCAATGCCATACCTCCGTAGTTTTTGCAATAGCCTACCATGGGGTACCTTATCGAACGCCTTGCTAAAATCCATATGCACCACGTCTACTGCTTTACCCTCATCCACTTCCTTGGTCACCTTCTCAAAGAACTCAATAAGGTTTGTGAGGCACGACCTGCTCTTCACGAAACCATGCTGACTATCCTTGATCACATTATTCCTATCCAGATGTTCATAAATCCTATCCCTTACAATTCTCTCTAAGACTTTGCCCACAACAGAAGTGAGTCTCACTGGCCTATAGTTACTAGGGCTATCCCTACTCCCCTTCTTGAACAAGGGGACCACATTCGCTATCCTCCAGTCTTCTGGCACTAATCCCGTAGACAACGACGACATAAAAATCAAGGCCAATGGCTCCGCTATCTCCTCCCTAGCTTCCCAGAGGATCCTAGAATAAATGCCATTAGGCCCAGGGGACTTATCTATTTTCATCCTTTCCAGTGTTTCTCAGACCTCTTCCCTACGTACCTCAAGGCCATCCATTCTAATCACTTGTGACTCAATATTCACATCAGCAACAGTGTCCTGTTCCTGAGTGAATACTGATGAAAAGTATTGAGTTAGTGTCTCTCCAATCTCCTCCGCCTCCACACACAACTTCCCACTACTATCCTTGACTGGACCGATACCTACCCTAGTCATTCTTTTATTCCTGACATACCTATAGAAAGCCTTTGGGTTTTCCCTAATCCTACCAACTAAGGACCTTTCATGTCCCCTTCTCGCTGCTCTTAGCTCTCTCTTTAGATCCTTCCTGGCTACCTTATAACTCTCAATCGCCCCAACTGAACCTTCACGCCTCATCTTTACATAGGCCGCCCTCTTCCCTTTCAGAAGGGATTCCAATCCCTTATTAAACCGCGGCTCCCTCACAAGACCCTTTACTCCCTGCCTGACTGGTACATACTTATCAAGGACAACCATTAGATGTTCCTTGAACAATCTCCACATATCATTTGTGTTCTTCCCTTGAAGCCTATTTTTCCAATCCATGCATCCTAAGTCATACCTCACTGCATCATAATTTCCCTGCCCCCAGCTATAACTGTTGCCCTGCAGTGCACAATTATCCCTCTCCATCACTAGAGTAAAAGTAACCAAGTTGTGGTCACTGTCCCCGAAGTGCTCACCTACCTCCAAATCTAACACCTGGGCTGGTTCATTACCTAGAACCAAATCCAGTATGGCCTCACCTCTTGTTGGCCTGTCTACATATTGTGTCAGGAAACCCTCCTGCACACATTGGACAAACACCGACCCATCTAACGAACTTGAGCTATAGCTTTCCCAGTCAATATCTGGGAAGTTAAAGTCCCCCATAACAACCACCCTGCTACTTTCACTCTTCTCCTGAATCATCCTCGCAATACTTGCCTCTACTTCTCTCGGACTATTAGGAGGCCTGTAGAAAACTCCTAACAGGGTGACCTCACCTTTCCTATTTCTAACCTCCGCCCAAACTACCTCAGATGGCAAGTCTTCCTCCATCACCCTTTCCACCGCTGTAATACTATCCTTGACAAGCAATGCCACACCTCCCCCTCTTTTAGCCCCATCTCTGACCCTACTAAAACATTTACACCCTGGAACCTGCAACAGCCATTCCTGTCCCTGTTCTACCCACGTCTCTGTAATGGCCACAACATCGAAGTCCCAGGTACCAACCCACGCTGCAAGCTCACCTACCTTATTTCTTATACTTCTGGCATTGAAGTTTACACACTTCAAGCCACCTTCCTGTTTACAGGCACCCTCCTTCGAGATCGATGTCATGTTCCTAACCTCCCTACACTCAAGGTCCTGTACCCTAAAGCTACAGTCCAGGTTCCCATGCCCCTGCAGAGTTAGTTTAAACCCTCCCAAAGAGCACTAGCAAACCTCCCCCCAAGGATACTGGTGCCCCTCAGGTTCAGGTGCAGACCATCCTGTTTATAGAGGTTCCATCTTCCCCAGAAAGAATCCCAGTTGTCCAGAAACCGGAATCCCTCCCTCCTGCACCATCCCTGTAGCCACGCATTTAATTGTTCTCTCTCCCTATTCCTCGACTCTCTATCACGTGGCACGGGTAACAAACCAGAGACAACAACTCTGTTCGTTCTATCTCTGAATTTCCAACCTAGCTCCCTGAAAGCCTGCCTAACATCCTCACCCCTCTTCCTACCTATATCGTTGGTGCCAACGTGGACCACGAATTGGGGCTGCTCCCCCTCCCCCTTAAGGATCCAGAAAACACGATCAGAGACATCACGTACCCTTGCACCTGGGAGGCAACATACCAATCGTGAGTCTCCGTTGCCCCCACAAAACCGCCTATGTGCGCCCCGAACTATCTGTGCCCAATAACAATCGCTCTACCTTTCTCCGCCCTTCCCTTCTGAGCAACGGGGACAGGCTCCGTGCCAGAGGCCTGAACCTCGTTGCTTACCCCTGGTAAGTCATCAACCCCACAAGTATCCAAAACGGTATACTTGTTCTTGAGGGGAATGACCGCAGGAGGTCCCTGCACTGGCTGCTTCCTCCCACTCCCCCTCACTGTCACCCATCTCTCTATAACTTTCGGAGTAACTACTTCCCTAAAGCTCTGATCTATGACCACCTCTGCCTCCCGAATGATCCTCAGCTCATCCAACTCCAGCTCCAGTTCCCTAACACGGTCTTGGAGGAGCTGGAGATGGGTGCACTTCTTGCAAGTGTAATCAGCAGGGACGCTAATGGCTTCCCTCACCTCATACATGTTGCAAGAGGAACACTGCACTGCCTTCGCCGCCATCCTTCTAAAAGGTAACCTTTAAAAACTAGATCTAAAGAAACAAACAAGCAAAATGCAGCACTTAGCTGCTTACCACAATGGGTCTTATTATCAGGTTAGAGGAGGAGGGCGGGTGGGAGGCTCTACCCCTGTAGTGCCTCGGGTTCCTCGCCTGCGCGCTTTTGTAAGAAAAAAAAACCTTCCCAGGTAAGCTAGCGCGACACCAGCTTCCGGGTCCGCGAGGCGCTTAAAAAAATTTAAATTTTAGCTGTTGAAAAAAACCAAAAATTGGACTATACCCGCGACTTTAAAAAAAACCACCAGACAGCCGGTACCTGCTCCGCCGAGAGAGTGAGAGCATTTTTACTTTGTTGGTTCATGGATCCGAGTAGGAAAAGGTGTTGCTTTTAACAAAAGGACACTGTGTCAGAAATGGACAAGAGACCGACAATCAAAATTGTGAGATTTATATTCATTGTTTTTTCTTTAAAGAAGAAAGTAATCCAAATAAAGAGAGTGTGCGCGTGTGTACGTGTCCGTGTGTGAGTGGATGGTATATGGCTGTGTGTGTGTGCGTATCTGCATGAGTGTGTGTGTGAGTGTATGTGTGTGTGTGTGTGTGTGTGTGTGTGTTTGTGTGTGAGAATGTGTGCGTATGTTTGAGTGTGAGTGTGTGTGCGTGTGGGAATGTGTGAATATGTTTGTGTGTATGTGTGCGTGTGTGTGTATGTGTGTGTGTCTGTGTGTGTGTATGTGTGTGTACGTGTGTGTGTATGTATGTGTGAGTGTGTGTGTGAGAATGTGTACGTATGTTTAAGTGTGTGTGTATGTGTGCGTGTGTGTGTCTGTGTGTGCATTCAGTGTCATTCTGATCAGAAACACGATTTGAATCCATTTTACAATATGCACCAGTTGTGGTGTATTCAGGAGAGCTCAGCAAAGTAACAATCTCTTGCTCACTCACGACAGCCCATTATGTGGAGAATACAGGGTTCGGAACCAGCCTGCGAAGACAGAGCATGCGTATCACTCTCTGCCCTTTCTGCATGGGGAACTGAATGAAGACACCCTGGTATATAGGTAATCCCTCTCAGCGTTCCTCTGTTCTCTCTGAAAACCCTCTGTTAAAAAGGACAATTGGAAGTTACTTCCAGAGACACAGAAACAACACATTTTCAAACAGCGAATGGGAAATTGAGAATTGGTGTTCCTGCAAACTCATGTCACCATCAAACATTTGGAAGGGATCAAAAGAATCTGAAAGAGAACAACATTTCAGTCTCTGCCATCTCTACTGGAACGACTGAATAGTGTTTCCTTCTTGAAATTTTATAACAAAACATAATATTAGTGTCTTCTCTGGTTTTGCTTGTGTGAATGGGATTACATAAAAGAGCTAACAATTAAACTTTCACTACAGATTGGCAACTCAACACGTCAATTTTTGTCATTGGTTTAAACTGGTTTGATTATATTAAACAGTTAAACAGCAAAGAAAGCTGCAGGCCCGTATTCTTTTAATACGATGAGTATTGTTGGGCAATTTGTTGCTTTAAATAAACGTTCACCTTTTTGATGACTCAGTAAACAGTGGGGCTTGAGTTCCAGTGCAGAGTGGGATAAACTTGGTTAGACCGCAGACAGCAAACTGAACATTTCCAGAGGGATGTAATTGTATTGGAGAGAGAGAGCAGAGGAGATCTTTCCTCTGCTCTCCCTGAAAACCCCTGTTGAAAGGGACAGTTGAACCCCACTTTCAGAGACCCAGAAAGGGTGAATTCTGAAGCCCACTGGTGCTGCATATCATTCAGTCAGATGGTGCAGCTCCATTTTCCTCACACACCCTTTGTCTGTTTGTAGAAGAGAATTGTGCCTGTGCTAATAATTCATGATGTATTTCATTCCCAGCACGGTTAGTGATTGGGGGGGAAGGTTTCCAGATCCTTAATCTACCTGAATGATTGAGGTACTTTATGATATCAGTCTTTCAATGCACTTAGCTCACATTTTAAGACTGTTTGCCCCTCACACACACCTGTTCCTGTTTCCCGCTTTTCACACACATCATCCCATCCTTTATCTCCTCCTGTCATTCAGCTGAATCCACACTGTACATTCCCCAAAGGCCAGTACCATCTTCCTGAGGAGCGGTCCCTTACACAGTGATGAACTTACACAGATCAAGTGTAACCATGGGTTTATCAAATTGAAGCCTAACAGGGTTCCCTTTCCATTCCAAACACCATTGAGGAAGGATGGCACTGTTCTGACCATCTTGAATGTTTCTCTACTTCCTCACCCTGATTGTCACACACGGGGAGATGGATCTGCTTTCTTGATGCAACGTTGAATTTCATGTTATGCAGAACTGACCTTTCTGTGACACGAGTCATTTCGGTCGTTCGATCACACAAGAACTCAAGTTTCCAGTGGCTCCATCGGGGGATAGCTGCCTTTACCTACTTTGTGACCAACTTTAAATACCCTGCTCATGTCCCTCATTACTTCTTTAGTAACTGCTCCATGTTCATTGGTAAGTGTTAATATTCCCAGTCCATGCCTTAACACCAACCCATACAGTATCATTGTTGGGGCTCCACTTGAAGTTGTATACTTGCTCGATGTCCGAATGCGTGCAAAACAAAAAACAATGCAACAAAGTCAGTCCTTTTGCATTCATGCTTTGATGAGTTAATCCATTACCATCAAGATTTATAACAGAGGTTCCATGCTTTAAATGCACAGCACAAAATTGGCAGCAGATCTGTCCAGCAGTGCACAGTAACCAGACTGGATTAAATTCAGCTACTTGGTGATTGGCTCAATCACATACCTGGTCAGGCAGCGTAGTAGGAGCAAGCGAGTTGATGATTTGGGCATAAGCCCTTCATCAGGAATGCAGAGTGAGGGAGTGTGTCCAAGGGGGCTGGGTGACAAATGGGAGGGGCTGGGGCTAGGGGGTGAAGGTAGCTAGGAAGAATATAGGTCAATGAAAGTGGGGGTGGTGACAGCGATAGCTCAGAACAATGAGTGGAGCAGATAACAGTGATGTAAGATGGATGGTAGGACAGTTCAAGAGGGCAGTGCCAAGTTGGCGGGTTAGATCTGAGATAAGGTGGGGGTAGAGGAGAGAAGGAAACTGGTGAAGTCAACATTTGATTCCAGGCACAAGATGAGGTGTTCTTCCTCCAGGGAGTGGGTGGTCAGACTTTGGCGGTGGAGGAGACCCTGGACTTGCATGTCCTTGGTGGAGTGGGAGGGGAAGTTGTAGTGTTCAGCCACAGGTTGGTGAGGATGCTGTACGCCTGTGTCCCAGAGGTGTTCTCTGAAACATTCAGCAAGTTGGCGCCCTGTCTCCCCAGTGCAGAGGAGACCATATCGAGAGCAACAGGCACAGTATACAAGGTGTGTGGAGGAACTTGTAAATCTCTGTCGGTTGTGGAAGGATCCTTTGGGGGCCTTGGATTCAGGTGAGGGTGTGGTGTGGGCACAAGTTTTACGTCTACAGTGGTGGCAAGGGAATGTGCCAAGTGCCAATATTCAGATACAACAAATCATCCGCTGCCATTTTCGCCACCTACAGTCAAACCCTGCAACCAGGGATGCAGTTTCCTCTTCATCCTTATCCTTTTTCTGCAGAGACAATTCCCCCTACGACTCCCTCATTAGGTTCACAACCCCCCCCCCCCAACAACCCACCCTTCACTCACGGCACCTTCCCCTGCCACTACCCCATCACCTCCCACCCCAACTTCATCCAAGGCCCCAAAGAATCTCTCAAGATCTGATTGAGATGTTCCTGAACCTCATCAACTGTGCTTGTTGCTCTCAATGTGGTCTCCTACACACCGGGGAGACAGGACGCCGACTGTTTCAGAGAACATTTCCAGGACACACAGACACTAAACAAACTCTCTGCCCTGTGACCGACCACTTCAACTCCCCCTACCACTCCAACATCCCCTCCCACACCACCGTGAACATGCCGATCCTGGGCCTCCTCCACCATCAAACTCTAGCCACCCGCTGTCTGGTGGAAGATCGGCTCACCTTCCACGTTGGGACTCTCCAACCACACGGGATCAATGTCGATTTCACCAGTTTCCCCATCTCTTCTCCCCCCACCTTATCCAAGATCCAACATTCCAACTCGACACCACCCTCTTGAACTGTCCTACCTGTCCACCTTCCTTCCCACCTATCGGCTCCACCCGCCACACTGACTATCACCATCACCCCTCACCTTCATCCAACAATTGCATTCCGAGTTACCACTCTCCTATTTATCTCTCAGCCCCCTTTGCACTAACCCTCACATTCCTGATGAAGAGCTTAGTTCTGAAAGATCGACTCTCCTGCTCCTCAGATGCTGCCTGACCCTTCTGTGCTTTTCCACCACCACTCGTTTTGACTCTAATCTGCAGCATCTGCAGTGTCCACTATCATCACAAACACATAACTGGTACTAAACGTGTCCTGACATTCCTCTAGAATTGGAATCATTACACCCGGATATTGTTTTGAACTCGAGCAGACTGAGTTCAGACGTGTGAAATATCCATGAGCTGAGCTCAGCTGAGCTCCAATGGACTCAGTTGAATGAAGATGGGACTGATGAAGCAGGAATGGGCTCGGTTGGAGTCCAAGTAATTGTTTTATTGTTTGATTTAGCGGTAAGTTTGTTACAAATTGACATTCATTACAAAAGAGTTTGATTTGAATTTTAAAAATCTGCTTGAAAAACATAATGTTTTCTATTATTTTAAGACTATTTCAATTGCAAGTACAATTTCTGATTGAGTGACTGACCCATGAAACAAAACTGAGAGAAGATAGATGATGAACAAAATAAAGATAAACAAATGCTGTCAGCATCAAGGTTTGAAAAATAACACATTTTTTTTTCAAGGAATTTTCTTTAGGGAGTGCTGTTCACAATCCCTTTACATTTCCATGTGGAATATTCCAGTGTTGTGGGAGTGTGAAAGGTAACGTGGATGCTTTTAAAGAGACTGCTTAATAGATTAGAACTAACACCACACGGTGTTTACGATCATGTATAAGGGAGAGTTGATTCTTATCCCAGGAGCTCAGTCCAGACTCCAAGCCCTGCGCAAGAGTTAATGAATGAGGTCACCCAACATTAACAATGCAAGGACCAATAATTCTACAGATCTTATTCGCTTTCTTCCATTTCTTTGCAATTGTCTGCGTTCCAGGTGAGGAGATCTTCCCCGTTACTGAATGTGGTGTTTATAGTTCGGTCTGTGTTTTAAGTGTAATATTTAATGGATTAGTTTGGAAGCGGGATGTGGATGGTCTGATTGGAGGAAAGCTGCAATGCCATTTGATTGGAATTTTATCAGTTATGTGAAGAGAGGAGAGGTTGCTCAATGTTCTCAGAACTGCAGATGATGTGGAGGTGTGTGTGGGGTGGGTTGGACGCGGGTCTGTAGAGTCATCGGGAGAATAAACCTTGAAGGAATTTTCCCTCCAGTCTGCTTCACCAATAAATCTTGGCTGATCCGACATTTCACACATTCTTCTCTTTCCCCATAACCCTTGATTCTTGACTGATCAAAAATCTAATCAGGGAACCGAAGATATGCAAAAGGTCACTTTATACCCCACAGCTATCAATGGTCAAGAATATGAAAGACTCAGAATCCTCAGATTAGACATCCCTCCTTATCTCAATCTTAAATTTTCAACCCTACACGCTGAGACTGGGCCCTTTTTTTCCTAGACTTCCCCATGAGGAGAAACATTGTCTTAGTATTTGCCCTGTCCAGCCCCTTAAGAATCTTCATTCTTTCAATGATATGACCTTCCATTATCTAAACTGCAGTGACTCGAGTCCCAACCTGTTTAACCTTCGATCATAAGACAATCCCTCCACGTCAGGGATCATTCTTTGAACTGTCTCAAACAAAATGCTAACCTTCCAGAAATAACGGGATCAAAACTGTTCACATTTCTCCAGATGTGGTCTCCCCAGCACCTTGCACTACTCCCCTACTCTTAACCCCCTTTCAACAAGGGCCAGCATTCCATGGCCCTTCCCGATTACCTGCTGCACCTGCGTGTTCGCTCTCTGTGTTTCATGCACAAGTTTCCCCCATGTCTCTTTGTGTTGCAGCTTTCTGCAGTTTTCAACAATAGAGATGATTAAAATTATGACAACATGTCTAAGGAAAATGATGTCTCCCATACCACGACTTTCATTAGGCAGAGAGCAGACAGTGTTCACAGTGGTATAGGGTCAAGGATTGGAAATTTGTTTTATTTTTAAGCAATACCATTGTTTTGATTTGAATTCTGTCCCTGAGCAAGCACCTTAAAGTGGATTTTGTAATGAACATTTTTTAAAAAAGAAATTCGGTAACAGTGGATACATAGAGAGGTTTTAGAGAATTGTATACCGTCCTTGGGACAAGAAAATACTGGAAAGTTTCACAAAGTGCTTCATCTGATCAATGGTGTTGATAGAACAGAGGAGTGGAATGTTTCCGGTGACTAGATGTCCGTAAGCCGAGGAAATCGATTCTCTGCAGTTCTTACTCAGACCAAAGCTGAACGGAGATTTCCATTTCCAGCCAGGGATTGTAGTCAGCTCAATTCACTGACTGAGAAGGTACTGGAGGGAGATGACAGTTATACATTTAAAGAAGTGCACTGATTAAGAATGGTTAAAGATTAAACTAACAGGTCACAGTGTAAATTTGAGGGGAGGTGCAGAAACCTGCATCACAAGCCCAGTGTTATGAGGTGAATGGGAACCATCAGTGCTCTACCAATCCATCAGTCTATGCATCCCCATGAATGCGGGACACTTGTGTAATTTATAACATTGCAGGAATGAACAATGGAATCCAATTCTGACAGAATGAATTAGCCTTTGTGGTAAGCCCTACATGTGCTGGCGTCAATGATGCAATGCTAACTAGCCAACCTGCAGACCGGAAGGGATTGTTAGATAGAATACAATGGGTAAGAGAAACAAATGAGCTTTGAAGGAACACTGTTTTATTTTAGTGAGTATTTAGAGACTGGGATGTACTGCTGAAGGGAATGGGAGAGAGGGGTTCAATCCAAACAGCCAACATGGAATTTGGTTTTCATTCTGAACTGGAAGAATGTGCAGGACTGTGGTACCAACAGTGGATGCCTTTGATAAGTTACACCAAGGCTCCTGAGACAGCACTGTAAAAAACATGATCAATTCCATCTAAAAGGACAAGGGCAGCAGATATATGGGAACACCACCCCCTGCCATTTCCACACCAAACCACACACCATCTTCAGTTGGAAATGTATCATCACTCATTCACTCTGTGCACATTGGTCTTGTTGTTCAATGGAGTGTTCTAAGTGGAATGACATAGAATGAGGCAACTTTGTCCATCTTGCAACCAGCTCACCCACTTGTCTATATTGGATTTATTAGTCCCAGTTAATTTAGCTTTCTCACACTCCTCACTTACTTTGGTTCAATATGTGGTAAACATTGAATCTGAAGATTCTTTGTTGAACGTAAATTCCAGAATTGCAGCTCAATATTCAAATCTTGTCCTGCAGTTTTGTTGGTATATTGGGCAGTCTGAGATGCTGACCTTAGATGTGATATCAAGACAAAGCCCCTTCTGCTTGTGTTATTGATTATTGAAGATCAAAAGGCACCAGTCCTCCTGGGATTCCTCACCAATCTCCCTCCCTCAATTAACATTCCACACAAACCAAACAAAATAAATCTGCAATTCTGGATGTAAATTTGCTCATTGGGCTTCTCAAAATTTGCCACTATCTGGAATTAATCAGATGACTGTTTGTCACAACCCTGTCAATTTTGGTTATCATTTTCCTGATGTATAAATGTACCATTTTTGAAAAGGATTTCAGTGTAGACTATAAAGGACTATGAGGCTATGAGACTATCGATCTGAATTCTTCCCTTTACTTGTTGTTGTTGATCTTGGTGCACACTGGAGCAGTTAAGGGCTCTAATCCCACATATGGAATAACTTTTCAATGTCTCTTCCAGCTAACCTAGTGACGATTGTGATTCTCTTTCACGGAAAGTGTGGCATCACCAAAGGTACTTCTCTCTATCTGATTTCCATGGCGACAGCTGATCTACTGGTCATTGTATTCAACATCATACTTTTAACACTGCTTTTCAAATATTTCCCAGTTTCCTTCCTGTTTTACACAGCGGTGTGCAGTTTTAACATTGTCATGGGCTATGCTGTGAAAGATTGCTCAGTCTGGCTGACCATTGCCTTCACTATTGATCACTTTGTGGCCATTTGTTGCCACAATCTGAAAGCCAGATATTGCTCTGCCAGAACAGCAGCCTCAGTGATAACCATGGTTTGTTCTGTGAGCATTTTGAGGAACATTCCATTTTACTTCAGATACCAATCTTTGGGTACATGGGGTGGTGTGCCCTGGGGCTGTGGCATCAGACCAGAGTTCTACGTCTTGCCAGGATGGGTGGCATTTTTCTGGATCCATCAGCTGCTGAACCCATTGATCCCCTACCTCCTGATCCTGCTGTTCAATGCTCTGACCGTCAGGCACATTGTCTTGGCAAATCGGGCACGCAGGGGTCTCCGAGCTCACAGTAACAGGGACCAGAGAGGAGATGCAGAGATGGTCAACAGGCGGAAATCCATCATCCTGCTGTTTGTTGTCTCGGGCAGTTTTATATTGTGGATGCCCAAGGTCAGTGTTTTCTTACTGATGGAGATTACCAACAACCATTTTTACCCCAGTTATGACCATCCTGTTATGATCGCTGACATATCTGGGACAATGCTCTTCTACCTGAGCTCCTGTACAAACACTACCCTTTATGCCCTGACACAGAGTAAATTCAGAGAGGAGCTGAAGAGGGCACTGAAATACCCCTTCACTCTCATCCGTGAATTACTCCCTGCATTTCAGTAACAAACGTGGTTGGATCTTGAACCACATCTCACACAAGTGCAGAGAATACTGGAGAAACGCAGTAGTTAAAAGCTCAGTAAGTTATTGTTAAGGGGTTAGATGAGGTGGAATTTGTTAAGTGCATTCAAGGAAATTTCCTCAAGCATTGTCCAGAGAGTCCTACTCTGAAGGGGGCAAAACTTGACCAACTCCTGGAAAATAGGGCAGAACTGAGGTGACAGTGTGGGGAGAACTCTGGGACCTGTGCCCATAGTTCTATTAATTTTAAAATAGTTATGACGAGGAGGAAAACTGATCCATAGATTCAAATTCTAAACTGTGGCAAGGTGAATTTTAATGGAATTAGACAGGAGCTGGCAGGGGTTAATTGGAGTAGTTTGTTTGCAGCAAAGGGACCTCTGGCAAGTGGGAGGTCTTTCAAAGTGGGATAGTTAGACTTCAAGGTCCATAAGTTCCCATGAGGGTGACAGGCAAGTTTGGGAGGAATCGGGAGCCCTGTATGACCAGAGATATTGAGGCTTTGACCAGAAAGAAGAAAAGAGGTATGAGGTTCACATACAGGCAGCTGGGATCTTGGCAACCCCTGGAGGTATACAGGGAATACAGAAGTTTACCGGAAAAGGAAATCAGGAGGGTGAAAAGGCGGCACTAGATAGCCTTGGCTAAGAAGATTAGGGTGAATCCAAAGAGGTTATTTTAGTATATTAAAGGAAAAAGAATATTCAGGGGGAGAGCGGAACCTCTCAAGGGCCTAAGTCCTCAATGATTATTTCTTTTCTTTGTTTATCATGGAGAAAGACATGAAAACTTGTGAGAAAGTGAGGACTGCAGATGCTGGAGATCAGAGCTGAAAATGTGTTGCTGGAAAAGCGCAGCAGGTCAGGCAGCTTCCAAAGTGCAGGAGAATCGACGTTTTGGGCATGAGCCCTTCTTCATTCCTGAAGAAATGTCGGCTCTCCAGCTCTTTGGATGCTGCCTGACCTGCTGCGCTTTTCCAGCAACACATTTTCAGCTATGAAGACTTGGGAACCTGGGCAAGTTAGTGGTGATATCTTGGGGACGGTCCATATCAAGTCGAGGAAGTGTTAGATTTGTTAGAACGTATGAAGGTGGATAAATCTCCTGGTCCTGACCAGATATATCCAAGAGAACTGCAAGAGGCTACAGAAGAAATCATTGGGATCCTGACTGATATAAAAGCAATGCTGTTAGCCATGGGTCAGGTCCCAGAAGACTGAAGGCTGGCGAATGTTGTGATATTAGTCAAGCAGGGCTGCAAAGAAAAACCTGGGGGCTATAAAACCTAACATCTGTGGTGGGCAAGTTACTTGAGAGGATTCTGAGACAAAAGATACACATGCGTTTGCAAAGACAGGGTTTGATTAGGAGTAGTCAGCATGGCTTTGTGAGTGAGATTTGTTAGATGAAGTGACCAGGGAGGTTAACAAGGACAGGTTGATAGGTGTAATCGATATGGATTTCAGCAGGGTGTTTGAGAAGTTTCTATATTGTAGGCTGCTCTGAAAGGTTAGATAGCATGGGATACAGGGGGATTTGGCAAATTTGATACACAATTGGCTTGATGGTAGGAAGCAGAGGTTAATAGTGGAAATATTATTGGCAGGCTGGAGGCCTGTGACCAGTGGAGTGCCTCAGGTGTTGATGTTGGGTCCAATGTTATCCATATCAATGATTTGGATGAGAATGTACAAGGCATGATTAGTAAGCTTGCTGACGATACTAAAATAGGTGCTGTCGTGGGCAGTGAGGTAGGTTGTCAGAAATTACAGCAGGACCTTGATCAGCTGGGGAAGTGGTCCCAGAAATAGCAAATGAAGTTTAACACAGATGAGCATGAAGTTTTGTATTTCGGTAAGTCAAGACAAGATAGGGGTTTCATGGAGAATGCTGGAGCCTTAAGGGTCATAATGGAACAGAGGGAATTGGAGTTCAAGTGCACAGTTCTCTGAAAGTGGAGGCCCAGGGCAGTGAAGATGGCTTTTGGCACACTGACCTTCATCAGTCAGGGCATTGGGTATCGAAGTTGGGATGTTGCATTTATACATGATGTCAGTGAGGCCACACTTTGAGTATTGTGTTCAGTTTTGGTCACCTTATAATAGGAAGGATTTTATTAAACTGGAAAGAATGAGAAGAAATTTACAAGGGATGATGCCAAGACTCAGTTGTCTGAGTTATAGGTTGGGGTTGGACAAGCAAGGTCTTTTATCTTTAGAATGTAGGAGACTGATGGGTCACCTTACAGGGGGTGAATAATGTCAGGAGGGCCAGGGGTAGGGTGAATACATTCAGTCTTTTTCCCAGGGTTGGGGAATTGAGGACTAAAGGGCATTGGGTTAAGGTTAGAGGGGGAAAGAATAAAAGAGAACCTGAGGGGAAACTTCTTTACACAGAGGGAGGTATGTATATGGAATGAGCTGCTAGTGGTTGAGGTGGGTGCATCAACAATATTTAAAAGGCATTTGGACAAATGCATGGATAGGAAATGATTAGAAGGATATGGGCCAAGTGCAGGAAAATGGGGTTAGAGTGGACGGACATTTTAGCCGACATGGGCCAGCCAGGCCTGTCTCTGTGCTGTAGAATTCTATGATTCTATGACTCTAAATTCTGAAGAGTCAAAAACGCAGTTATGTCTCCGTCTCCCTGGAAGTGGCCAGAACTGTTGTGTTTCTGTCTGTGTTTGTGTTAGATATCCAGTATCTGCAGTATTTTGGTTTTATTATAAGCAGACAGTTATCTTCCCCCATGCTGGGATTAATTGTAAGTCTATCCAGTCAGTTGAGAAGCAAAATCCCACCTCTTCCCCATTCACCAACAGCTAACATGGTTCAAATCGCCATCCATTTTCCCATCCTCTGATCTACTCCCTGTGGGTGTGATCTCAATGAGGCACTCACTGTTCTACACACCAGCCTATTTTCTTCGCAAAAACCTATCAGTGGTCTGTGCCACTTCAGTGTCCTTAATGTTAAACTGTCTCATCCAGCCCTGCTGTAAAGTCTGTGATAACAACTTGGAAAATTGGGGAGATGCGTCCACTCCTCATACTCTCCAATATACAGGTGTGTTATCCCACATCGCAAAGTCTGAATCTCTCAAACATTACTCCTTCGGCAAAAATAAAAAGTCTGTAACTGTTTTAAAGATTATTGTAAAGGACATAATCCTACGATAAACAGAATTCAAATCCATTTTGTTGGAATTGTGTGCTTTTATTCAATGTTCGATCTGCAATGTAAAAATCAGAACTGGAACTGTGACTGATCCAGGCTGCCATACCACAGTGGTAGTGTCCCTATCTCTGAGCCAGCAGGCCTGTGTTAAGTGCTGGGTCATAGCATCTCTGAATAAGTTGATTATAAGGTTAAAAAAAGGTAAAAATCCTAAATGAACACAGAGAAACTCAATAGAGAAACAGAGTTGACGTTTCGTGTTTGGTGTGAGTATCTTCTTTCAGAACCTGGCTGTGACTCGTTCCACTGATGTTTACCAGAGCATGTTCAGATTCTCCAATGATTGGAAAGAATATCCTTGAGGTGAGCTACACATGCCTCCATAAACACTGAGGAGACTCTGAAGTGCCCTCTGTGAGGTGGGGATGTAACTCTACAAGAACAGACACCTGCAGTGCTCGGGTCCTGATGCTGCAACTAATTCCTTTTGCTCTGTCTGTAGCTAATAAAGTTCCCTAATAAACTTGTTGACTAAACCTTAACGTTGTCACATTTCTCTCCACGTTGTACCACACAATGGTAAAAGTTTCATAAAAGTTTCATCATACTTCACCCGTAAGCAATAACAAGCCAGGACTGAACAACTGAGGTTCTGTAGGACTGAAGGCCAGTGAGTGAGTGGGAAATAGCAGAATTAATAGAGCGGAATTCTGGGCAGATTCTGAGGTCATGCCAAGCGTGTAGGAAGGGAAACCATTGCAAGCAAGTGTCAACAAAGGGCTGGACGTTGACAAACAGAAGCAGGCCAGGACAAACCCTCTGAGAAAGGGCATTGAGACAGAGCCTTTAATGAAGGGTCATGTCATGCACTCAGACTGTAATGATGTTCTCATGGCATTATTGCTGGACATTTAATCCAGAACCCAGGTAATGTTCTGGGGAACTTGGTTCGAATCCCAACATGGCAGATGAATTTGAATCTCACACATATCTAGCATTGTGGGTTGAATTATGACCATGAATCCATTGTCAATTGTTGGAAAAACCCATCAAATTCACTGATGTCCTTTTCGGAAGATTAAGTACCTGGTCTGGTCAACTTGTGACTCCAGACACAGCAATACGGTTAATGCTTAGCAGCCCGCTGGATATTAGGGATAGGCAATAAATGGTTATCCGAGCTAGTGATGTCCATGTCCTGTGAATGATTGAAAAAGAGGCAGTGTGCAGTAGTGTTCCCTGTAAGATTTCATTGGCAGTGTCAGTCACCCCACTGTGACAATGATGAGGTAAGCGCAGGATCTACTGGGGGAGCACTAGGCTCCCATCACAACATTACAGGTCTGGACGGTGTTCAGTTGTAAGGTTTTGTTGGATCTTCCTTTGTGATTCCAGGAATGTATGTTGTCCCAGACAAAAGGTTAATAAGTGTCTATCTAACTGAATAATTCTGTCACTGTTTCACAGGAGATGACTGTCTCTTAACTAGTGTCATATTTATCATTGACATTTCACTGCCTTTTAGAAGTTAGTACGAAGCTATCTTCTTGAGCGAATACAACCAAATGCCTTCTGACAGTCTGTTGTCCTCTGAAATATCTTGTCTGTCTTTAGCAATTCAGTTAGTGGGGCAGTGACACTGTGAAAATTTGGTAAGAATTTTTCATAAAATCCACTCAATCCCAGTAATCATAGGACTGCTTTTCTTTTGTCAATGATCTGGGAAAATCTCCAATTTCCTTTGATTTTGCATCATATGGGGCCATTTGTTCATACCCAATAACATGGCCCAGGAAGGTGACTCGGGCTTTGGCAAATTCACTTTTAGCTAGGTTTGCCACTAAGTCTGCCTTCTGAAGTTAATCAACCAATTCGGACAAATATTGCAAATGTTCCCTCCATGCCTGACTAAAAATCACTAGGTCATCAAAAGAAACTACACAATTGGGTATTCCGGAAGTGACCTTATTGGTTAATCTCTGAAATGTGACTGGCTCATTTTTCATACCAAATGGCATGACTTTAAACTGATACAGTTTATTCAGTGTTACAAAAGCCACAATTGCCGTTGCTCTTTCTGATAAAGGTACTTGCCAGTATCCTCTGAGCAACTCCAACTTAGAAATGCAAGTTGCTTGTCCCGCCTTATCAACACAGGCTTCCAAACGTGGAATTTAAAATGCATCAGTCTTCGTAACGGCATTGACTTTGCGATAGTCCACACATAACCGTTGGGTACCATCTGGCATGGGCACCATGACAGTGGGTGAGCTCCAGTCACTGTAACTCAGTTCGATTATACCACCTTGGAGTATGCATTCTATCTCCTTCTGAACCTGTGCCAACTTTGGAGGGTTATGCCGAGAAAGATGTTGCTTAATTGGAACAGCATCTCCTATATCTACATCATGCATAATTAGGTTAGTATTTCCCAGATTATTTCTACATATCTCCCCATGTGATTGTAGTAACTCTTTCAGGTCATTTTGATTTCCCTTTGGGAGATAACTCAATAATTTATCCCAATTTTTTGACAACTTCTGCATTGTCCAATTTAAATGGAGGAATGCCCCATTGAGAATCCTGATCTTGATTCTTCTCTCTTTTGTTGTGACCAGTAACACAGTCTCCTTTTGCTTTCCTTTCCTGTCAAAATACATTTTGAGCATATTCACATGGCAAACTCTGTGAGATTTCTTTCTGTCTGGAGTCTTTATCAAGTATTTCGCCTCACTCAATTTCATCTCGATTTCATAAGGTTCACTAAACCTTGCTGTTATAGGTTCACCTATCACTGGATGTAACGCTAACACCTTATCTCCGATTACAAAATTGTGAGTTTTTGATTTTTTTGTCTGTTTCCTGTTTCATTTCATGCTGTGATACTTTTGAATTCTGAATACCTCCCCACTCTATTTATCGTTCTCAAACATTTGACACATAGTCCACATATGTAGTCTCTGAATTCTGACTTCCCAATTTCTCCTTAATCAAATTTTGCAATCCTCTCATTTCATGCCCAAAAGTGAATTCAAATGGACTGAATTTTGTCGATACATTTAGTGTATATCTGATTACAAAATGCATGATTGGAATTCCCTTATCCCAACAGTCTTGACTATAAGCCCTCAACGTGGTCTTGAATATCTGATGCTCTGTCCAACTCTGGATGTTCCGCAGAATTCTTTTATTCCAAAGTTGTCCATAACTTCTTTGAAAAAATTTGATGTGAAGTTTGAGCCTTGATCTGATTTTATATCTGTGGGTCGTCTGTAACGAGTGAAAAAAGTTGACTAATTCGTCTCCAACCCTTCTGGTTGTGATGTTGTGTAATGGAGTGGCCTTTGGATATCTAGTTGATGCATCCATTATTGTTAACATATCCTGATCCCCACTTTTTGTTTCAGGTGGGGGTCCTATGCAATCAATTAAGACTCTTGTAAAAGATTCCTCAAATGCAGGAATAGGTATTAAAGATGCAGGCTTTATTCCTGTCTGTAGTTTTCCAGTTACCTGACATACCAAGCAAAATTCAGATCCATCCTTGTGCCGTCCAGGCTGGTAATTATGTTTGTGTACTTTATCTTGAGTTTTTTCTCATTCCTAAATGACCCGCTAATGATGCCTCATACACCACTCGCAACACTTCCATTCTATAACCCATTGGTAATATGACTTAATGAACTTTTGCCCATTTCTGATTTGTCTGAGTATGTGATGGTCTCTGTTTCCTCATAAAGACATTATTGTTAAGATAGTAACATTGAGGGATACATTCGGATTTTGTTTCTGTGTAGGTCTTTTGATGCGACTGCTTTGAACTTTCATCTTTCTGCAGTAACTCAGTTAACTTATCTGAGCTAAAGATGCTATGTCATTTATCTGCTCCTAGTTTGTGTCAATCATCTGATCAAACAGGGACTCCGCAAGTTCCACTTCAACTTTCTAATCTGCACTCTTTGATGTCTCCTGTTTTAACTAGTGACTTTGTGACCTCATTAGTACCCAGCCAGGAAAAATCCCAGGCTTTGTGCCCTGCAGTAGTTAGGTTGCCATGAGTTATCACTGGCTTCTCAACCACGGCAGTCAGCACTCCTACCTGTGAACCAACTACATCATTAGCAAGGACAAACTGTATCTCTGGAGCTGGGAGTTGTCCAGGATTCCTATCACTTTTCCACTCTTCACCTGGACACTCTAATCTCACTTTACATAATTGACTCACCGTGAATTCACATTACTAACTCCTTTTCTGACAAAAAGTATGTATCTCCACATCTTTCAACATCACAGATTGATAAAATCCTGTGTCTCTTTACATGGTAACATCTTCACCTGCTGCTCCCGACCAATGTGAGGAAGCTTTACCTTCACACGTACTTGGTTTAAGAAGATCTGGCACTCCCTCCTTAAACAACCTCCGACTAGTTTGTACATTCTGGTGCAGCTTTCTAGTCCCCTCTGCGCTTTCCATTACCACTCCAACAAAATTCACTGGCTTCTCCTGTTTTCCTACCTTTGGCTTCACAGTGCTTTCCCTAACTCGCCAACTCGTGATTTCATCTGGCCTACTTTATTTCTGTGAAAATACCAGAGTTTTTTTTTTAACTTCTCTTTCCCTTCAAGGGTTTCCTTTGTACCCTGTGGTAAATTATCCTTATGATCTTCACCGTGATCTATTTTCCCCTTCCATGGGAAGATGTCTCTTTTCCACAATTTCTAACCCTCACCAATTGAAATTGATCTTGCAAGCCAAACTTCACTCAACGCACCAATTCATAACCGTCAGCCATTTCAGCTGCTGAGCTTGCTGTTTTAACTCTCAACTCTTCTACATGAGTTCTTACGACTTCAGGAAGTGAGGTTTTGAACTCCTCCAAAATAATTGACTCTCAAAGAGCATCACAGGTTTGTTCTATTTTGAATGGCCTCATCTACCTATCAAAACTTTTGGTTGATCCTTTCAAACCCAATGTCGGTTTGACCAGGGTCCGTCCTTAGAGTCCTGAAATATTGTCTGTAGGCTTATGGCACAGCTCATATGTGCTTAAGATGGGTTTGTTCACCACCCCATTTGCTCCAGAAACTCCATCTGACGGTGATGCAAATATCTCACCAGCTCTACCTCCAAATTCAGTTTAGTTTAATTAAATCCCACATGGTCTCTGGCCACCACATTTCTTTCGGAACTTTTTCAAAGAAGGTAAGAAAGATTCCATATCCTGCTCAACAAATTTAGGTGTATTTAAACAGTTTCTCATCAGGCGTTTGGCTGCTATGGGTTTGGCTGCTATCCTCACTAGGCTTATCTTCGGCCTTCAGATACATCCTTTTAAGCTGACTTTCGTATCTAAGGAGGAGAAAGTGAGGACTGCAGATGCTGGAGAACCTGAGGTGCGCAGTGAGAGAGAAGAAGGGCTTATGCCCGAAACGTCGAATCTCCTGTTCCTTGGATGCTGCCTGACCTGCTGCGATTTTCCAGCAACACATTTTTAAGCTTTCGTGTCTAAGGGCCAACTTCTGAAGTTCAACCTTCCTGACTTTCTTCCTTCACTCTCTCTCCTTTTCTTTCTTTCTCTTTCTTTTTCTTTTTATTCTACTCAAGCAATTTTTTTTCTTTTTCTCTTCCCTCTGCTTTTAATCGCAATCCCACCTTTTGCCTCCAACTCAAGATGTGTCATTTTCAATTGAACTTTAGCCATCTCTGAAGAATCTAATAGTGTTTCCAGCAAATTTAAACACTGAGGTATTCCTGTAATTCTATCTCCAAGCTCCCACCCCAGTTTCTCTGTTAATTTCAACAGCTTGGCTTTGCTCACCTTTTGTAAAACCCCCAAAGTCTCTTCATTCACCCCTCGAAAACTGTTAGTGACTGGAAGAGCCACTGCTATCGCAAGCTCTGTTTAAACCAACCGAATCCAACACCCAGAACAAAAGACTCTCCACCTCTGACTCACTGCTTTCAAGTCCCAACACCCCTAATCGATGAAGAGCTTATGCCCGAAACGTCAAATTTCCTGTTCCTTGGATGCTGCCTGACCTGCTGCGCTTTTCCAGCAACACATTTTCAGCTCTGATCTCCAGCATCTGCAGACCTCACTTCCTCCTCCAACATCCCTAATCCCAATTTGGAACAATAGAACAAATCTGACAAGGAGCCCACAATCCTGTATGGACCAGGCCATGCTCTCTCGAAACATTACAAGGAAATAGCCCGGACCCGAATTTTGGCAGTTGCTTTAAGTAGGTGTAATGTGGATGCAATTGTTGAAATCACTTAGTTTTAAACAAAAAGGAACTTATTTTCAAGTATATCAAGTGAAACTCAAACAAAAGAGAACAGAATACAGACTGACTTCAACTATTTGAAAACTCGGCAGTTTATCCCAGTTAATGATGCTGTTCCAAATACTTGCAACAATCCCCACAAACGCTCCTTGGCACACAAGGCAAAATCCAACACAGGGTTTTACAGGAAGGAAGTCAAGGAGAGAGGAGGATTGCAACAGATCTGCTTCTTTGGATCCCACAGCTTCAAGACTACACTAAAACCCTTCCAACCTTAGACTTTTCAGTGTCTGATAAAGAAAAAAAGGACCACATAAACTTGCTAAAAGAGCAGCAGCATGGCAGAAGCTAAATGAAGGGGAAGGAATGGGTTCACATTCCGAAGGAATTGAAATCACCACTGAGCCAAAAAAAGGCTGTCAAATGCCTAGCCTGGGGATGTGATGTTGTTCCTCCACTTTACACTGGGATTCACTGGAACACTTCAGCACGCCGTTGATAGACATGTGGGCATGTGAGCAGGAAACTGGGTTAAAATGACTGGCTATGGGAAGGTCAGGGTCACACTTGTTCATGGACCAGAGGTGTTCTGCAAAGTGGTCAGCCATTTTGAGTTTGATTTCCCCAATGTCGAGTCGGCCACGTTGGGTGCAGCCAATACAAGATTGGAGGAGGGTACAGGTGAGATGTTGCTGTTCAATCTGAGTGACGCTGTGACCCAGAACTCGGTGTACTATCTGCTGTTCCCAGGGACTGGGAATCCAGGTAAAGATTGGCTGATTTGCTGGGGAGGCTGCACCGATATAAAAGATGTTCTTTGTCCTGCCTGGGACTGCTGCCTTTCCAGAACAAAGAGCTGTCGATGGCCCAGGGTCACAAACGGACATGTTTTCATATCCAGGATTCCGAGATTAGGGACACTCTGGAGATTGGGGCAGTGACTGCTGTTGTGTAGATTAGATTACTTACAGTGTGGAAACAGGCCCTTCGGCCCAACAAGTCCACACCGACCCACCGAAGCGCAACCCACCCATTCCCCTACATTTACCCCTTACCTAACACTACGGGCAATTTAGCACGGCCAATTCACCTCACCCGCACATCTTTGGACTGTGGGAGGAAACCGGAGCACCCAGAGGAAACCCACGCAGACACGGGGAGAACGTGCAAACTCCACACAGTCAGTCGGCTGAGTCGGGAATTGAACCCGGGTCTCAGGCGCTGTGAGGCAGCAGTGCTAACCACTGTGCCACCGTGCCGCCCACGAATGGAGGAGAATCATTAATTTGGTTCACAGTACACCATTTGAGCACATCAAGGCCTGACCTGACACAGTTTCTTTCCAATAGAAACAGATACTATCAGGTCATATTGGGAACTCTGATCCTGTAGGCATTCCCACAAGCTCTCCTGATTTCAGTTGACTATTTTTGTTGAGATATGGGAGAGAATAAGAGACAGAGAGACCTGCAGGACTCAGTGGAGATAAAAGGAGTGGAAGGGAAGGGAAGATAGGGTGAGGTGATGGCCTTGTTATGACTGGCTTGTTCATTCCAATGACACTAATAACGTTCTGGGGACCTGAGTCCAAATCATGGAAGTTTTCTTTCAATACAAATCTGGAATTAAGAACCTCAGGATGAACATGAAACAGTCCTAGATTGTTGGGGGAATAAAGTCCCACCTGGTTCACTCATTCCCTTCAGGGAAGGGAAATCTCGCCTGGCCTGACTTGACATGTGACTCCAGACCCACTGCAATGTGCTTCACTCTAAACTGGCCCCCGGGGTAATTAGGGATGGGTAATATATGTCAGTCGATCCAATCCCAGTGATGCCCCTCGAATAAGTTTAAACAGTAGTGAATGAATGTAGAAACGACAGATAGAGGGAATGAGAAAGGAATGTAAGCAATAAGACAGATGTGGACAAATTGTGGATGTGTGGAGAGAGAAATACTATCAATAATGTGTCCCATGTTGAAAGTATTACTTTAAACCTCAAGATGGTCCTTTTTTACTCCTGGAGAACATGGAGAGCGTGCATGATAGTAGATTATGTGTGGTTTGCAAAGGGAATCACGTAGAACCAAGACATAAAGCCCACAACATACATTTGTCTTCATTTTTATTTATTTCCTCCTGAATACTCTCTCAGACATGGAGAGAATCACCACCAATGTGTTTAAAGGAGAGAAAAGGAGGTGAGGGAAGCTTTCCAGTCATTGTTGTCCGTCTGATGGGCTGGGGAGGCTGTACCGATATAAAAGATGCTCTTTGTCCTGCCTGAGACCTGCTGCCTTTCCAGCTGTCGATGGCCCAGGGTCACAAATGGACACGTTTTCATATCCAGGATTCCGAGATTAGGGACACTCGGGAGATTGGGGCAGTGACTGCTGAGGTGTCATGGAGGAGAATCATTAATTTGCTTCACAGAACAACATTTCAGCACCTCAAGGTCCTGGAGATCATATAAAGTGCCCAGGCTTTATGTAACAGACATTGTTTGATCAGACACATGTCCATGAATCAATGTCTCTGTAATTGACGGACCACCTTTTTCTGTAAGAGCAACTTTAATTCTCAAAAGAAGAGATCAACATGCTGCTGTTGGAGTGGGATGGTCTTCAACTTCACCTACGCATTGAATTCTTGTGGTTTCAAATGACCCTTTTGGACTGTAAAATGGTGTCATGTGGCTTCTACCTTTCAAAAGGAAAGTGATGGTGTGTTCACTTGGGCCAGGGGCTAGGAATCAAATAGCAGAGGAATAGCCAGTGACAGAAACAGGAGAAATGAACTAGTTTTGACATCCAGCCAACACAGGTTTGAGTCTCATGGTTCAAGAGGACAATTCCGCCTCTTTTCCTACTGACATGGAAAATAACGGGGAAATTCAGGTGAGTCCCAAGGACTGGAAAAAGCACCATGAGGCCTATAAACTGTGTTCCCATCTCAAACATGTTTCTTATTTTGATGTAGGGATACATTCACGGATGAGAGTGAAAGGGTATTTAAGAGCCCTCTTCAGCTCCTCTCTGAATTTACTCTGGGTCAGGGCATAAAGGGCAGTGTTTGTACAGGAGCTCAGGTAGAAGAGCACAGTCCCAGATATGTCAGCGATCATAACAGGATGGTCATAACTGGGGTAAAAATGGTTGTTGGTAATCTCCATCAGTAAGAAAACACTGACCTTGGTCATCCACAACAATATAAAACTGCCCGAGACAACAAACAGCAGGATGATGGATTTCCGCCTGTTGACCATCTCTGCATCTCCTCTCTGGTCCCTGTTACTGGGAGCTCGGAGACCCCTGCGTGCCCGATTTGCCAAGACAATGTGCCTGACGGTCAGAGCATTGAACAGCAGGATCAGGAGGTAGGGGATCAATGGGTTCAGCAGATGGTGGATCCAGAAAAATGTCACCCATCCTGGCAAGATATAGAACTCTGGTCTGATGCCACAGCCCCAGGGCACACCACCCCATGTGCCCAAAGATTGGTATTTGTAGTAAAATGGAATGTTCCTCAAAATGCTCACAGAACAAACCATGGTTATCACTGAGGCTACTGTTCTGGCCGAGCAATACCTGACTTTCAGATTGTGGCAACAAATGGCCACAAAGCTGTCAAAGGTGAAAGCGATGGTCAACCAGACAGAGCAGTCGATAGCAGCATAACCCATGATGTTGTTAAAACTGCACACCGCTGTATAAAACAGGAAGGAGACTGGGAAATATTTGAAACCAAGTGTTGTGAGTATTACACTGAATACAATGACGAGGAGATCTGCTGTTACCATGGAAATCAAATAGATGGATATACATTTGGTGATGCCACACTTTCCGCGAATCAGGATCACAATCGTCATGAGGTTAGCTGGAAGAGACATTGAAAAGTTATTCCGTATGTGGGATCATGACCCTTCACTACCACAGTAGGTGCCAATATCAAAAATAGGGACATTGTTACAACAACAAGTGCAGGGAGGAGTCCAAATGGGTGATAACAAGATGCCTGAAGTAAGTGGCTTACCTACGGTGCATGATTTAAAAGTGAAAAATATTGTAATTAAGGAAAGGTATAGCCAAGTTCCAACAAGCAGAATAAAAGATACTTGTTATTTTCATGTGTGATGCAGATTAAGGGAGAAAGACTGATGAGGATACCAAGGATCGGTGGAGCCTTGGGATGTTAAATATCCAATAAATCAGGCAGAAGTAGCTTTGGATTGATACTGTAAGTGGAATCAGCATCTCAGACTGACGAGTGCACCATCAGTACTGCTCCACAGGATGATGTGTAGTATTGTGCTGAAATTCTAGAGTTCGCTCTGAACACAGAATCTTGAGATTCAACTGATGCAAAACAATGACTCAAAGCAGCAACTGAGTAAGGTGAGAAAGCTAAACTGAATGGGAGTTATAAATCCTCAATATGATGAGCTGGTGACAAGATGGACAAAATTATCTCATTCTAAATGGTTTGTCAGAGAAGTCTCCCTTTGTATAACATGATGAATGTGCACAAAGTGAATGACGACAGCTTCAAATGTGTTGCTGGAAAAGCACAGCAGGTTTGGCAGCATCCAAGGAGCAGGAGAGGCAATGTTTCAGGCATGAGCCCTTCTTCCTCTAGCATCTGCAGTCCTCACTTTCTCCTGGGCAACAGCTTCAAGTCAATATTCACATCCATGGCAAACATCTGAAGCTACAACTGCTCCTGACATTCTGAATTAGATTAGCAAGGAGCGCTGATGGATATTGGAAGATTAAACCGAAATATGATTAGATCTTTCTCTTCACGTACAGCTGAAACAAGAACGTGCTGTGTCCGTGATGAACAGATTATTAAATTTTTCTCACAACCCTCTCTGCAATGCACAAAGTTATTTGGAATAATATTGACATTGCAAAGAAAACTAAAGTAGGTCTCTTATACAAATCTATTTTTTGGTTGAATAATGTTTTTAAAGTCGTCAACAAAATAGAAGCATCTCTTTACTCCACACAATTGAAGGGTGGATGTTGACGAGAAAAGATTCCCAAAAGTATGGAAACAGGCTCTTCAGCCCATCAAGTCCACAACAACCCTCTGAAGAGTAACCTACCCAGACCCATTCCTTTCCTCTACATTTACCCCTGACTAATGCACCTAACAGCATGGGAAACCAAGCAAGGCCAATTCAACTGAGCTGCACATCTTTGGACTGTGGGAGGAAACCAGAGCACCTGGAGGAAACTCACACAGACACAGGGAGAATGCTCAAACTCCACACAGACAGGTGGCTGAGGGGAGAATTGAACCCAGGTCCTTGCTGCTGTGAGGCAGATGTGCCAACCACCAAGCCAAAGTACCACCCATACTGGTTATTGAATTGATGGTGATTGATATCAATGAGAAAATTTTCAATACTGTTGCTCTGCTAACCATGAGTCCCCTCAGTAGAAGAAAGAGTAACTAACAGTAACAAGACACCTGAGAACAACCAACAATACTGCACAGTAATTGTAAATAGATTTCCTTAACAAGGCAATGATTGGACCATAGATTTCGTGGTATCTGACAGGAAATTGAGATTTTTCAAAATTCATCAAGGGATGAGAGTATTGTTGGTTGGTTCAGCGTTAATTACCCATGTCTGGCAGCCCCTTGAGAAGGTGGGGGTGAGCTGTCTTCTGAAACTGTTGGCATCCACGTGCTGAAGGTAGACTCACAATTCACTCAGGGAGGGAATTCCAAGATTTTGACACAGAAAGGAACGGCAATATATTTCCAAGTCTGGATGGTGAGGGGCTCAGAGGGGAATTTGCAGAGGGTCATTTTCCAATGTATCTTCTGCCCTTGTCCTGCTGGATGGAGGTGATCATGGGTTTGGAATGTACTGTCTAAGGAGCCCTGGGGAATTTCTGTGTTGCACCTTGTGGATGGTAGACATCGATGGTACCATAGTCCTGCATATTCTTCCAGTTCAGAATGAAAACAAAATTCCGTATGGGTTGCCAAAATTGAACCCCTCTCTCCCATTCCCTTCAGCAGTACATTCCAGTCTCTAAACACTCACTACCATGAAACAGTGTTCCTTCAAAGCTCATTTGTTCCTCTTGCCCATTGTATTCTATCTAACATTCCCTTCCAGTCTGCAGGTTGGCCAGTTAGCTTTACATCATTGACACCAGCACATGTAGACCTTACTACAAAGGCTAATTCAGTCTGTCAGAATTGGATTCCATTGTTCATTCCTGCAATGTTATAAATTACACAAGTGTTCACCATTCCATGGGGATGCATAGACTGATGGAATAATAAAGCACAGATCGATCCCATTCAACTCGCAACACTGGACTTATGTTGGAGCTTTTTATATCGTCCCTCTCTCCCTTGCCGCCCCTCAACTTTACTCTGTGACCCGTGAGTTTAATCTCTTCCCATTCTTACCCCAATACTCTTCATAAAATTGCCAGCACTCATCTCCCTCCAGCACCTGCTCAGCCAGTGAATTGAACTGATAACAAGTGGCTAGTAACAGAACTCTCATTTCATCCCTGCTCTGAAGAAGAGCTGTGCAAAACCGATTTCCTCTGCTTGCAGACTTCCAATTACTGGAAACATTCTCCTTATTTTCTCCATCAACACTACTGACCAGATGAGGCAGCTTTGTGAAATATTCCCTGTCCCTTTCTGATCCAAGGAGGATTCTCTAAAAGCTCTTTTCGGATCCAATTCCTTATTTTAATATAGCTCACAGTAATCTCCTCCATTTAGTAACTGCTCAGGAACAGAGTTCAAATCAAAGCAGTGTTACTGCTCAAACATGCAACCAATTTCCAATCCTTGCCTTTTCGACAGCTGTGCACACTCTCTGTCCTCTGGTTGATGCAAGTTCTGATACTGGAATCATCACTTCCCTTCACCCTGTTATTATCATTTTGATCATCTCTATCATTGAAAACTGCAACTCTCAGTGACTTGGGGAGACTTGTGCACGAAACACAGAGAGCGAGCACAGGGGAGCAGCAAGTAGTCAGGAAGGTTAATGGAATGGTTATAGAATCATAAAATCCCTATGCTTGGAAACAGGCCCTTCGACCAACAAGTCCACACCTAATCTCTGAAGAGTAACCCACCTAGAACCATTCCCCTACTCTATTGCTCTACATTTACCCCTGAGTGATGCACCTAACCTACGTATCCCTGTACACTATGGGTACTTTCACATGGCAAATACACCCTAATCTACACATCTTTGGACTGTGGGAGGAAGCCAGAGCTACTGAAAGAAGCCCATGCAAACACAGAGAGAACGGGTGAACTCCCAATGAGACAGTCGCCCGAGGCTGGAAGCGAACCCAGGTCCCTGGTACTGGGAGGTAGCAGTGCTAACCACTGAGCCACCATGCCGCCATTATCCCAAGACCATTGGGGCATAATATTGGGGAAGTCGTACTGCAACTGTACAAGTTGCTGGGGCGACTACACCTGGAGAAATGTGAGCAGTTTTGGTCAACTTATTTCAGGAAGGACATATTTCATATGACACAGTTCTGAGAAGGTTCACTGGCACGATCCTCTGAAGTGGAGGGATTGTCAAGGTTACATAGCTGAAGAATCTAGTCACTGGTGTTCAGAAACATGGAAGGTGATATCATTGGAAAAACAAGGATTCTTGAGAGACTGGACAAGGTAAATGCTGAGAGGAGGGTCTTGGACAAGAGGGTAGTCTCAGAATATAGGAGTGAAAATTTAGCACTGAAATGATGAGGGATGTCTGAACATAGAGAGTTGTGAGTCTTTCAAAATCTTTATCATTGAAAGCTGCGGTATAAAAATCCTTTCGCACATTTTAGGCTGTGTTCCTGGATTCTTGATCAGTTGGGGAATCAAGGTAATGGGGGAAGAACAGGATGTGAGGAATCTACGATCAGCCAAGATCTGATTTAGTGCTGAATCAGGCTCTGGGAAATTTATTCAGGTGCTAGGGTTTATTCTGCCCATGCCCCCGATCGCCCCCCCCCCGACCCCCACCGCACAACACCCCCCACTCCTTCACACCCCCATATCACTGTCAGTTCCAAGGACACTGGGCAACCTCGTTCCTCTCTCCATACAACTGAGGATTCTCATTCCTGGTAACATTCCTATCAAATGGCACTGCAGCTTTCTTAAGGTCACTCCTTCAATCAGACCATCCACATCCCACTTCCAAAGTAATCCATCAAATATCTCACTATAAAACACAGACAGAACTATAAACACCACAGTCAGTAACGGGGAAGATCTCCTCACCTGGAACACAGACAATTGCAAAGAAATGGAAGAAAGCGAATAGGATCTGTAGAATTATTGGTCCTTGCATTGTTAATGTTGGGTGACCTCATTCATTAACTTTCGCGCTGGGCTTGGAGTCTGGACTGAGCTCCTGGGATAAGAATCAACACTCCCTTATACATGATCGTAAATACCGTGTGTGACGTCTGGTGTCAGTTACAGTCTATTAAACACCCTCTTCAAACCCAGCCACATTACATTGTGCATTCCCATAATATTGGTATATTCCATGTGGAGATGTGAAAGGATTGTAAACAGCACTCCCTAAAGAGTGATGCTTTAAAAAAAATTGTGGTTGTTTTCCAAACCCTTTTCTGACAGCATTCATTATTATTATTTCTTGTTCATCTCCTACTTTCTCTCAGTTTAGTTTCACATCAGTCACTCAATATATTATTGTCCATGGAGGGCTCACATCCTGGAATTAAGGGACAGCAACACACTGCTGCCCTTAATCTTCTCGAGAGGATGTTTTCAAAGATGCATTGTGTATTAAGGAGCTCAGAAATAGTACTTGCAATTGGAATGTTCTTAAAATCATGGGAAACATTTTATTTCTCAGATTTTAAAATGCACTTGAAATACCTTTCTAATCAATGTCAAAATGTAGCAACCTTCCACTGATTAAAACAATAAAGCAATGACATGGATTTCAACCGAGCCCATTCCTGCTCCATCAATTGGAGTCCAACTCCACCCATCCCCATCCAACTGATTCCATTGGAACTCAGCTGTGCCCAGATCATGGAGCTTTTACACACCCGAACTCACTCTGTTCGAGATCAACACAACACCCAGGTGCAATGGTTCCAATTCCAAAGGAACCCAATATCATGGCACATTCAGCAACAGTTGTGTATTTGTTCATATCACTGAGATGCTAAGTTTGTTCCAGTCGAGTTAATACACACGCTGGACAGATCTGTTAGTGATTTTGTGTTTTACTCTTTGAAGCATGGATTCAGTGTTCTGCATAACAGCAATGGTGGATAGGCTAATCAAATTATCATTAAAAAAGAAAGTACTTTGTTGCAGTTATTGTCTGGCACTGATCAGGATCAAGTGCAAGAATGCAAATTCAAGTGGAAACCCACCATGACACTGTAGGGTGCAGTGTAAAGGCACAGACTGGGAATGTGAGCACTTACCAGTGAACATGGAACAGTTGCTATGGAAGTGATGAGGGAAACGAGCAGCATATTTAAAGTTGGTCATAAAGTAAACAAAGAGAGTTTTCCACCTGATGGAGAAACTGAAATTTTGGGTTGTCATGGGAACTGCCTTGTGCCACAGAAAGGTCAGCTGTGTAAGTTTCCACATAGTGAGAAATTTAACGTTGTACCAAGAAAGCAGATCCATCCATCCCTGTGTGACAATCAGGGTGAGGAAGTAGAGAACCATTCAAGATCCTCAGAGCAGTGCCATCCTTCCTCAATGGTGTTTGGATTGGATTTGGAACCCAGTTAGGCTTCAGTTTGATAAACCCATGGTTACACTTGATCTGTGTAAGTCCATCACTGTGTAAGGGACCGCTTCTCAGGAAGATGGTACTGGCCTTTGGAGAATGTACAGTGTGGATTCAGCTGAATGACAGGAGGAGATAAAGGATGGGATGATGTGTGTGGAAAGTGGGAAACAGGAACGGGTGTGTGGGTGGGGCACACAGTCTTAAAATGTGAGCCAAGTGCATTGAAAGACTGATATCATAAAGTACCTCAATCATTCAGGTAGAGTGGGGATCTGGAAACCTTCCCCCCAATCACTAACCATGCTGGGAATGAATTACATCCTGCATTATTAGCACGGACACAATTCTCTTCTACAAAGAGACAAAGGGTGAGTGAGGAAAATGCAGCTGCACCATCTGACTGAATGATATGCAGCACCAGTGGGCTTCAGAATTCACCCTTTCTGGGTCTCTGAAAGTGGGGTTCAACTGTCCCTTTCCACAGGGAGATTTCAGGGAGAGCAGAGGGGAGGTGAGAGAGAGCTGTTATATCTCCTCTGCTCTCTCTCCAGTGCAATTACATCCCTCTGGAAACTTGCACTTTGGGGTCTGTGGTCAAACCAAGTTTATCCCACTGTGCACTGACAATCAAGCTCCACTATTTACTGAGTCATCAAAAAGGTGAACATTTGATTAAAGCGGCAAATTGCACAACTATACACATCGTATTAAAAGAATACGGGCTGCAGCTTTCATTGCTATTTTAACTGTTTAATATAATCAAACCAGTTTAAAACAATAACAAAAAAAAACTGTGTTGAATTGCCAATCTGTAACTACAATTTAATTATTCTCTCTTTTAAGAAATCCCATTCACATAAATAAAGTCTGAGAAGACACAAATCTTCCATTTTGCGATAAAGTGATAGGGATGCTTTAGCTTCACTGACTTTTCCATACCCTGGAATTCTCCATGTACTTGGCTGCAGTGACCTGTCCAGTAAACAAACAAGAGATTGTCACTGTGCTGAGCTCTCCCGAACACACAACAGCTGGTGCTATTTGGAAAACAAACCAAAATAGCATTTCTGATCAGAATTGCACTGAATGTGCATGTGCACGCGTGAGCGCACACAAACACACACACTTATTCTCTCACTCTCTCACACACACACTTACACAAGCACACACTCAAACTCACTCACACATGTACACACACTCATACACATCCACAAATGTGCTCGGACGCAGACACCCACGCACTTACACACAGACCCACTCACAAACACATGCACACAGATGCACACTCAAACACACATGCACGCACAAACACACACCCATATCGATTTCACACACACACAGACACACACGCACACTTTTTTTTGGATTCATTTCTTCTTCAATGAGACAATAATGAATATAAATTCGATCATTTTGATGCTAACTGCCTTTTCCCTCAGGTGGGGAGATTTGAATGCGGGACACAGAAAATGGTGATTAGAGAAAGATTTAATAAAGACATCAGAATCGAACTTTTTACACAGATGGTGCGGATTGACCTTTCTGAGCAAGTGGGGAATGCAGGGACATTGACAAAGTTTAAATGACATTTGGATGGATACATGAATTGGAAAAGTTTGGAGGGACATACACCATGAGCAGGCAGGTGGGACTAGTTTAGTTTAGGTTTGTTGTTGGTCTGAATTTGTTGGAATGAAGGGTCTGTTTCCGTGCTCTCTGAACCAAGGACTATGACAGTAGCTTATTCTAAGACTATAACCACCGTCCTACACAGTGTCCTTTTGTTCAAAGCAATACCTTTTCCCACTTGGGTCCATGGTCCATTCTGAACACAGGTGTGGAGGGGCCAGTTTTGGACTGGGGTGGACCAAGTCAGAAATCACATGACACCAGGTTATAGTCCAACAGGTTTATTTGAAATCACAATCTTTCAGAGCACAGCCCCTTTGTCAAGTGAAGTGAGAGTGAAGCTCTCAGAACACAGAATTGATAGGCACGGAGACCTGGGCTGGGGTGGGGGGTGGTGGGGGAGGTGGGGGAGAGGTTGCAGAGAGATCAAAAGATCATACAAATGGTGTGAGTGGAGTGTGGAATAATAAGTTTCTGCAGGTGACGAACGGTGTTAGACGGTGTGAGGGAAGTGTCAACAGCTGAATAGCGAGTGAAGGGATGGTGTATAATGTGATTAAATGAGGCAGAGAGATAATGGCAACGAATTAATCAGAAGGTGGTGCTGGAGACAAACCAAATGACTGGAGTAACATGGAACACAAACAGAAGATGCTGGAAAAGCTCAGCAGGTGCGGCAGCAACTGTGAGGAAAAGCAGAGGATAGGGTCACAGGACCCGGGATTGGCTTTTGTTGCACAGTGTCCATTCATCTTCTGTTGTAGTGTCTACACTGTCTCGCTAATACACCATGCCCAGGGCATCCTTGCCAGAAGACCAACACAGTCAATAGAGTGCCTTTCATCGTCTAGTTCTTCCTCGGAGTGGATGACTACACCATGTTCCTCACAGCCTTCAACACGTCATTGATAGTGACAAATATCTCACCAAGATCAACCCTACGTCTCCACTTCTCACCTTCAAACCACCACAAACCTTAAACAGACCACCTTTCCCAACAAACTGCCCAGTCTTCAGGATCACATTGACCACAACACCGCACAACCCTGCCACTGCACCCTCTGCAAGACATGTCAGATCATCGCCATGGATACTACTATCACACTAGGGAACACCATCAACCATGGGCGCGGCAGGTGCCCATGTGACTCGGACAATATTGTCTACCTCACATACTGCAGGCAAGAATGCCCCGAGGCACGGTATATTGGTGAGACCGTGCAGATGCTACAGCAGTAGGTGAATGGACACCGCGCTAAAATTGCCCAGACAGGAATGTTCTCTCCCAGTTGGGGAACAATTCAGGGAGCAAGGTCATTCAGCCTCTGATCTTCTGGTAAACGTCCTCCAAGGTGGCCTTCGAGATACACAGCAACGCAGATTCATTGAGCAGGAACTGATAGCCAAGTTCTGTACCCATGAGGATGGCTTCATCTGTGATCCTGGGTTCATGTCATTCTACAACTAACCCCACCACACAGTTCTACATCTATAAACACTAACTTCATGTTCAGTTTTGACGCTTTCACCTGGATAACCTGCTAGAATCTCTCTCCTGTTTTAGTTTGTATAGTTTTGTATTACTTATTACATTGTTTTGACACCCAGTGTATGCCTCTTGTAGTTACCATGTTATTCCAGTCATGTCAATTCACTCCAGCACCACATTATTTTTATTTTTTGGAATTATGTCTCTGTCTCAATTAATCAGATCATAGACCATCCTTTCACATGTTATTCAGGGATTGACACTTCACTCACACCATCCGTCATGTTTGATCACCTACACGTTTTTTGTTACTCAGCCTCTCAACAGTCCTCCTGAAATTGTCTCAATTTCCTGGCATTATTCTGCCATTATCTCTCCGCATGTAACATCTGTCCACGTGAACTTCCCTCCACTTCACCTGATGAAGGGGCAGCGCTCCGAAAGCTTGTGATTTCAAATAAACCTGTTGGAGTATAACCTGGTGTCATGTGATTTCTGACTTTATGCATCCCAGTCCAACTCTGGCACCTCCACATTATAATGTAGTGAACGAGTTTGTCTTTAGACACGGAGAGGAGGAGAGAAAGGGAAACCTGGGAGGTTCAGTGAAAAGAAGGGAAGTTAGGATAAGGTGATGTCCTTGTGGAGTTATCATGGGCTGTTCATCCAATGTTCTGAGAACCCGAATCCACATTCCACCACAGAGATATCCTCACACTGAAAATCTGGAGATAAACTCAAAAGGAATGTGAAACAGTCCATCATTGTTGGTGGATAAAAAGCCATCTGGTTCACTCATATCCATCAGGGAAGGGCAAACCGTCATCCCTGTTTGGTCTGACCCGACAGGTGACTCCAGACCCTCAGAAAAGCGCTTCACTGTGAGCTACCAACCCCTCCACCGGGCAAGTTAGGGATGGGTCAGAAATGCTCCTTTAGCCAATCCCAGTGATATACCTTGAATGAGTGAACACAGTTGTGAATGAATGTAGATCCATCAGATGGAGAGAATGCGAAAGAAATGATAGTAAAATGAGCGATAAGGACAAATTATGGATGTGTGGAGACAGAAATAGCTTCAGTGATGTGTCTCAAGCTGAAAATATCACTTTAAACCTTAAAGTCTTTGTTTCCTGGAGAACATTTTGAGTGTGCATGATTATAGATCGTGTGAGATTGGTGAAGGGAATCACATAAAACCAAGACACAACATTAACAACGTACATTTTTTTTTCTGAAGTCGCACCAATGTGCATTATGTCAGGATTGTGAAAGGAATAAGGTAACACCAAGGCACAAAGTACATACTGTACATTTTTCTTTATTTTTCTTTATTTCCTCCCGAATACTCTCTCGGACGTGAACAGAATCACCTTCAATGTGGTTAAAGGAGAGAAAAGAAGGTGAGGGAAGTTTTCCAGTCAGACGGGAAACTGACCGTTCTCATACCCTTGGACAGGATCCAGCGCACGAGGTAATCCAGACCACTGCCTGCTGGGCGGAATATTAAAATACCATCCAAAATGCGTTGCACTCCACAGGGCTTTGGGGAATGGGGCTATTGGAATGGTGTCTGTGCTGGAAGGGATATCAGGCAGGGTGTTTATTGAGAAGCAGAGTGTGTCAGAGATTTATCAGTCATCTGAAACCTCACAGGAAGAATGAGATGCCCATAAATTGACACCTCTTGAAAAACTGATCTTATTTTCTTTAAGGATGTGGGACAACTGTATTTCTCAAGGAAAGGTTTGATTAGGAGAAGTCAACATGGCTTTGCATGTGGAGATCATGCCTCACAAATTTGTTAGAGTGTATTGATGAAGTGAACAGGAAGGTTGAAAAGGGCCGGCCGATTTGTATTTCAGTTCGGCCATTGATAAGGGTGCTCTGGAAGGTTAGATCGCACGTAATGCAGGATGAGCTGGCAAATTGGATACAAAATTGGCTCGATGGTAGGATGCAGAGCATAGTAGTGGAAGGATGCTTGTCAGACTGGAAGCCTGTGACTAATGGAATGCCTCAGGGGTTGGTGCTGGGACCATTACTGTTTGTTATCTATATCAACCATTTGGATGAGAATGTACAAGTTTTGACATGCTTCGTCAGTTTGCAGATGACACTTAACAAGGTGGTATCTTGGACAGTGAGGAAGGTTATCAGGAATTGTAGCAGGATATTGACACCTGGGGAAATAGGCTGAGAAATGGCAAATGGAGTTTAATGCAGTTAAGTGTTTGGTCTCGCATATTGGGAAAGTCAAATAAAGGGAGGAGTTTCATGGTGAATGGTAGGGCCTTAAGGAGTGCAATGGAACTTGGAGTTCAGGTTCACAGACCTGTGAAAGTGGAATCACAGGTAAACAGGGCAGTGAAGAAGACTTTTGTCACATTGACCTTATCAGTCAGGGCACTGAGTAGTGAAGGTGGGAAGTTATGGTGCAGTTATCCAGGAGCGGCTGCACGGAGACCATTGTGTTCTGTTTTGGTCACTTTGTGATTGGAAGAATGTTATCACACTGGAAAGAATGTAAAAGAAATTTACAAGGATGGTGCCAGGACTCAAGGAACTGAGTTATAGGGAGAGTCTGGAGAAACTAGGACAATTTTCTTTTGAGAATAGGAGACTGAGTGGAGACATTATCGAAGCATCTAGCACCATGAGAGGCATGGATCGGGTAAGTGCACTCAGACATTTTCCCGGGATTGGGAAATTGAGGACGAGAAGGCATCAGCGTAAGGTTAGAGGGGAAAGAATGAAAGGGAACCAGAGAGATTTTTTACACAGAGGGTGATATGGATATGGGATGGGCTGCCAGTGGAAGTGGTTGAGGGGGGTACATTAACAACATTTCAAAGGCATTTGGACAAATACATGGAGAGGAAAAGATTGGAAGGATATGGGCTAAGTACAGGGAAATGGGGGTTAGCGTGGATGGATATTTTGGTTGGCATGGAGCAGTTTGTACCAAAGGGCCTAACTCCATGCTATAGGACACTATGCATCGATGAGAAATGGTGAGAGCACAGAGAGGGACAAAAACTTCAGTCTTAATCACTTTTCTTATTTTGATGTAGGGATACATTCACGGATGAGAGTGAAGGGATATTTCAGAGCCCTCTTCACCTCCTCTCTGAATTTACTCTGGGTCAGAGCATAAAGGGCAGTGTTTGTACAGGAGCTCAGGTAGAAGAGCATTGTCCCAGATATGTCAGCGATCATAACAGGATGGTCATAACTGGGGTAAAAATGGTTGTTGGTAATCTCCATCAGTAAGAAAACACTGACCTTGGGCATCCACAGCAATATAAAACTGCCCGAGACAACAAACAGCAGGATGATGGATTTCCGCCTGTTGACCATCTCTGCATCTCCTCTCTGGTCCCTGTTACTGGGAGCTCGGAGACCCCTGCGTGCCCGATTTGCCAAGACAATGTGCCTGACGGTCAGAGCATTGAACAGCAGGATCAGGAGGTAGGGGATCAATGGGTTCAGCAGCTGGTGGAGCCAGAAAAATGCCACCCACCCTGGTAAAATGAAGAACTCTGGTCTGATGCCACAGCCCCAGGGCACACCACCCCATGTACCCCAAGATTGGTATCTGAAGTAAAATGGAATGTTTCTCAAAATGCTCACAGAACAAACCATGGTTATCACTGAGGCTGCTGTTCTGGCAGAGCAATATCTGACTTTCAGATTGTGGCAACAAATGGCCACAAAGCGGTCAATAGTGAATGCAATGGTCAGCCAGACTGAGCAATCTTTCACGGCATAGCCCATGACAATGTTAAAACTGCACACTGCTGTGTAAAACAGGAAGGAAACTGGGAAATATTTGAAAAGCAGTGTTAAAAGTATGATATTGAACACAATGACCAGTAGATCAGCTGTCGCCATGGAAATCAGATAGAGAGAAGTACCTTTGGTGATGCCACACTTTCCGTGAAAGAGAATCACAATCGTCACTAGGTTAGCTGGAAGAGACATTGAAAAGTTATTCCATATGTGGGATCAGAGACCTTCACTGCTCCAGTGTGCACCAAGATCAACAACAACAAGTAAAGGAAAGAATTCAAACAGATGACCACCAGATGCCTCATAGTCCTTTATAGTCTACACTGAAATCTTTTCCAATAATGTTCACCTTATATGTCAGGATATTGATAACCAAAATTGAGTTGTGACAGTCATCTGATTAATTCCAGATGTTAGCAAATTTTGAGAAGCTCAGCGAGCAAATTTACATCCAGAATTGCAGATTTATTTTGTTTGGTTTGTGTGGAATGTTAATTGAGGGAGGGATATTGGTGAGGAATCCCAGGAGTACTGATGCCTTCTGATCTTTAATATCCAACAACACAAGCAGAAGTGGCTTTGTCTTGATATCACATCTAAGGTTAGCATCTCAGACTGCCCAATATACCAACAGGACTGCAGGAAAAGATTTGAATATTGCGTTGCAATTCTGAATTTACATTCAACAAAGAATCTTCAGATTTAATGTTTACCACATATTGAACCAAAGTAAGTGAGGAGTGTGAGAAAGTTAAATTAACTGGGACTAATAAATCCAATATAGACAAGTGGATGAACTGGTTGCAAGATGGACAAAATTGTCTCATTCTCCGTCGTTCCACTTCGAACTCTCCCTTGGACAACAAGACAAATGTGCACAGAGTGAATGAGTGATGATACATTTCCAACTGAAGATGGTTTGTGGCTTGGTGTGGAAATGGCAGGGGATGGTTTTCCCATATATCTGCTGCCCTTATCCTTTTAGATGGAAGTGATCATGGTTTTTACAGTGCTGTCTAAGGAGCATTGGTGTATTTCTGCAGTTTAACTTAGCAATGGCATCCACTGTTGGTACCACAGTCCTGCACATTCTTCCAGTTCAGAATGAAAACCAAATTCCATGTTTGCTGTTTGGATTGAACCCCTCTCTCCCATTCCCTTCAGCAGTACATCCCGGTCTCTAAACACTCACTAAAATAAAACATTGTTCCTTCAAAGCTCATTTGTTTCTCTTACCAATTGTATTCTATCTAACAATCCCTTCCAGTCTGCAGGTTGGCCAGTTAGCTTTACATCATTGACACCATCACATGTAGGGCTTACCACAAAGGCTAATTCATTCTGTCAGAATTGGATTCCATTGATCATTCCTGCAATGTTATAAATTACACAAGTGTCCTGCATTCATGGGGATGCATAGACTGATGGATTGGTAGAGCACTGATGGTTCCATTCACCTCATAACACCGGGCTTGTGATGCAGGTTTCTGTACCTCCCCTCAATTTTACACTGTGACCTGTTAGTTTCATCTTTAACCATTCTTAATCAGTGCACATCTTAAAATGTGGAACTGTCATCTCCCTCCAGTCCCTTCGGAATCAGTGAATTGAGCTGACAACAATCCCTGGCTGGAAATGGAAATCTCCGTTCAGTTTTGGTCTGAGTAAGAACTGCAGAGAATCGATTTCCTCGGCTTACAAACATCTAGTCACCAGAACCATTCCACTCCTCTGTTCTATCAACACCATTGATCAGATGAAGCACTTTGTGAAACTTTCCAGTCCCTGGACAGTGTACAATTCTCTAAAATCTCTCTATGTATCCACTGTTACCGAATTTCTTTTTTAAAAGATGTTCATTACAAACTTCACTTTACGGTGCGTGCTCAGGGACAGAATTCAAATCAAAGTAATGGTATTGCTTAAACATCAAGCCAATTTCCAAACCTTGACCTTGTACCACTGTGCACAATGTCTGTTCTCTGCCTAATGAAACTCCTGGTATGGGAGACATCATTTTCCTTTGACTTGTTGTCATAATTTTAATCATCTCTATTGTTGAAAACTGCAGAAATCTACAACACAAAGAGACATGGGGAAACTTGTGAATGAAACACAGAAAGCGAAAATGCAGATGCAGCAGGTAATCGAGAAGGGCCATGGAATGCTGGCCCTTGTTCAAAGGGGGTTAAGAGTAGGGGATTAGTGCAAGGTGCTGGGGAGACCACATCTGGAGAAATGTGAACAGTTTTGATCCCGTTATTTCAGGAAGGTTAGCATTTTGCTTCAGACAGTTCAAAGAATGTTCACCAGAAAGATCCCTGATGTGGAGAGATTGTCTTATGATAGAAGTTTAAACAGGTTGGGACTCTTGTCACTGCAGTTTAGATAATGGAAGGTCATATCATTGTAAGAATGAAGGATCTTAAGGGGCTGGACAGGGGAAATACTAAGACAATGTTTCTCCTCATGGGGAAGTCGAGGCAAAAAAGGGCCCAGTCTCAGCGTATAGGGGTGAAAATTTAAGATTGAGATGAGGAGGGATGTCTAATCTGAGGATTCTGAGTCTTTCATATTCTTGACCATTGATAGCTGTGGGGTATAAAATGACCTTTTGCATATCTTCGGTTCCATGACTAGATTTTTGATCAGTCAAGAATCAAGGGTTATGGGGAAAGAGAAGAATGTGTGGAACGTCGGATCAGCCAAGATTTATTGTTGAAGCAGACTGGAGGGAAAATTCCTTCAAGGTTTATTCTACCGACGTCTCTACACACCCGCGTCCAACCCACCCCACACACACCTCCACATCATCTCAAGTTCCGAGAACATTGAGCAACCTCTCCTCTCTCCACATAACTGATAAAATTCCAATCAATTGGCACTGCAGGTTTCCTCCAATCAGACCATCCACATCCCGCTTCCAAACTAATCCATTAAATATTACACATAAAACACAGACCGAACTATAAACACCACATTCAGTAACGGGGAAGATCTCCTCACCTGGAACACAGACAATTGCAAAGAAATGGAAGAAAGCGAATAAGATCTGTAGAATTATTGGTCCTTGCATTGTTAATGTTGGGTGATCTCATTCATTAACTCTCGCGCAGGGCTTGGAGTCTGGACTGAGCTCCTGAGATAAGAGTCAACACTCCCTTATACATGATCGTAAACACCGTGTGGTGTTAGTTCTAATCTATTAAGCAGTCTCTTTAAAAGCATCCACATTACATTTCACACTCCCACAACACTGGAATATTCCACATGGAAATGAAAAGGGATTGTGAACAGCACTCCCTAAAGAAAATTCCTTGAAAAAAACGTGTTATTTTCCAAACCTTGGTTCTGACAGCATTTGTTTATCTTTATTTTGTTCATCATCTATCTTCTTTCAGTTTTGTTTCATGGGTCAGTCACTCAATCTAGTATGTTATTGTCGATGGTGGGTTTACATCCTGGAATTAAGGGACAGCTATAGGCAGCTGTCCTTTATCTTTTCAAGAGGATGTTCCCAACTGTACTTTGACTTTTCCGTAGCACAGAAATTGTACTTGCAATTGAAATAGTCTTAAAATAATAGAAATCATTATGTTTCTCAAGCAGATTTTTAAAATTCACATCAAACTCTTTTGTAATGAATGTCAATTAGTAACAAACTTACCGCGAAATAAAACAATAAAGCAATTACATGGACTCCAACCGAGCCCATTCCTGCTTCATCAGTTCCATCTTCATTCAACTGAGTCCATTGGAACTCAGCTGAGCTCAGCTCATGGATATTTCACACGTCTGAACTCAGTCTGCTCAAGTTCAAAACAACACCCGGGTACAATGATTCCAATTCTAAAGGAATGTCAGGGCACGTCTAGTACCAGTTATGCGTTTGTGGAGATAGTGGAGACTGCAGTTGCTGGAGATTAGAGTCAAAACGAGTGGTGGTGGAAAAGCACAGAAGGGTCAGGCAGCATCTGAGGAACAGGAGAGTTGATGTTTCAGATCTCAGCTCTTCATCAGGAATGTGAGGGTTAGTGCAAAGTGGGCTGAGAGATAAATAGGAGGGTGGTAACTCGGAATGCAATTGATGGATGAAGGTGAGGGGTGATGGTGATAGTCAGTGTGGCGGGTGGAGCCGATAGGTGGGAAGGAAGGTGGACAGTTAGGACAGTTCAAGAGGGTGGTGTCGAGTTGGAATGTTGGATCTGGGATAAGGTCGGGGGGAGAGGAGATGGGGAAACTGGTGAAATCGACATTGATCCCACGTGGTTGGAAAGTCCTAATGTGGAAGATGAGGCGATCTTCCACCAGACAGCGGGTGGCTAGAGTTTGATGGGGGAGGAGGCCCAGGATCAGCATGTTCACGGTGGTGTGGGAGGGGATGTTGGAGTGGTAGGGGGAGTTGAAGTGGTTGGTCACAGGGCAGAGAGTTTGTTTCGTGTCTGTGTGTGTGTGTGTGTGTCCTGGAAATATTCTCTGAAACATTCAGCAAGTTGGTGCCCTGTCTCCCCGGTGTGTAGGAGACCACATTGAGAGCATCAAGCACAGTTGATGTGGTTCGGGAACATCTCTGTCAGATCTTGAGAGATTCTCTGCGGCCTTGGATGAAGTTGGGGTGAGACGTGATGTGGTAGGTTCTACACCTCTTGCAGTGGCAGGGTAAGGTGGCGTGAGTGAAGGATGGGTTGGTGGGTGGTGGGCGTGAACCTAATTAGGGAGTCGTAGGGGGAATTGTCTCTGCAGAACAAGGATAAGGATGAAGAGGAAACTACATCCCTGGTTGCAGGGTCTGACTGTAGGTGGCGAAAATGGCAGAGCATGATTTGTTATTTCTGGATATTGGCACTTGGCACATTCCCTTGCCACCACTGTAGTCGTAAAACTTGTGCCCACATCACCCCCTCACCTGAATCTAAGGTCCCAAAGGATCCTTCCACAACCGACAGAGATTTACATGTTCCTCCACACACCTTGTCTCCTGTGCCTATTGCTCTCGATATGGTCTCCTCTGCACTGGGGAGACAGAGCGCCAACTTGCTGAATGTCTCAGAGAACACCTCTGGGACACAGGCATACAGCATCCTCACCAACCTGTGGCTGAACACTACAACTTCCCCTCCCACTCCACCAAGGACATGCAAGTCCAGGGTCTCCTCCACCGCCAAAGTCTGGCCACCCACTCCCTGGAGGAAGAACACCTCATCTTGTGCCTGGAATCAACATTGACTTGACCAGTTTCCTTCTCTCCTCTACCCCCACCTTATCTCAGATCTAACCCATCAACTTGGCACTGCCCTCTTGAACTGTCCTACCATCCATCCTGCATCACTGTTATCTGCTCCACCCATTGCTCTGAACTATCGCTGTCACCACTTCCACTTTCATTGACCTATATTCTTTCTAGCTACCTTCACCCCGCCAGCCCCAGTCCCTCCCATCTATCACCCAGCCCCCTTGGACACACTCTCTCACCCCGCATTCCTGATGAAGGGCTTATGCCCAAATCATTGACTCGCTTGCTCCTACTACCAATACTGACCAGTTATGTGATTGAGCCAATCACCAAGTTACTGAATTTGTTCCAGTCCGGTTACTGCGCACTGCTGGACAGATCTGCTGCCAATTTTGTGCTGTGCATTTAAAGCATGGAACCTCTGTTATAAATCCTGACTGATAATGGACTAACTCATCAAAGTATGAATGCAAAAGGACTTACTTTGTTGCATTTTTTTTTATTTTGCACACATTAGGACATCGAGCAAGTATACAACTTCAAGTGGAGCCCCAACAATGATACTGTATGGGTTGGTGTTAAGACATGGACTGGGAATGTTAACACTTACCAATGAACATGGAGCAGTTACTAAGGAAGTGATGAGAGAAATGAGCAGGTCACAAAGTAGGTAAAGGCAGCTTTCCACCTGATGGAGCCACTGGAAATTTGAGTTCTCATGTGATCGAACGACTGAAATGACTCGTGTCACAGAAAGGTCAGTTGTGGTAGTTTCTGCATAACATGAAATTCAACGTTGCATCAAGAAAGCAGATCCATCTCTCCGTGTGTGACAATCAGGGTGAGGAAGTAGAGAAACATTCAAGGTGGTCAGAACAGTGCCATCCTTCCTCAATGGTGTTTGGAATGGAAAGGGAACCCAGTTAGGCTTCAGTTTGATAAACCCATGGTTACACTTGATCTGTGTAAGTTCATCACTGTGTAAGGGACCGCTCCTCAGGAAGGTGGTACTGGCCTTTGGAGAATGTACAGTGTGGATTCAGCTGAATGATACGGGATGGGATTATGTCTGTAAAGGGGGAAAGAGGAACAGGTGTGTGAGTGGGGCATGAAGTGTTAAAATTTGATCCAAGTACATTGAAGGACTGACATCATAAAGTACCTCAATCATTCAGGTAGATTAAGGATCTGGAAACCTTCCCCCCAATCACTAAGCATGCTGGGAATGAATTACATCCTGCATTATTAGCACGGGCACAATTCTCTTCTACAAACAGACAAAGGGTGAGTGTGGAAAATGGAGTTGCACCATCTGACTGAATGATATGCAGCACCAGTGGGCTTCAGAATTCACCCTTTCTGGGTCTCTGAAAGTGGGGTTCAACTCTCCCTTTCAACAGCGGGGTTTTCAGGGAGAGCAGAGGGGAGGTGAGGGAGAGCTGTTAGATCTTCTCTGCTCTCTCTCCAGTGGCAAACACATCCCTTTGGAAATGTGTAGTTTGCTGTCTGTGGTCTAACCAAGTTTATCCCACTGTGCACTGGAAATCAAGCCCCACTATTTCCTGAGTCATCAAAAAGTTGAACACTTATTTAAAGCAACAAGTTGCCCAACAATACACATCATACTACAAGAATACAGGCCTGCAGTTTTCTTTGCTATTTAACTGTTTAATATAATTAAACCAGTTTAAACCAATGACAAAAATTGCCGTGTTGAGTTGCCAAACTGTAATGAAAGTTTAATTGTTAGCTCTTTTATGTAATCCCATTCACACAAGCAAAACCAGAGAAGACACAAATATTATGTTTGTTATAAAATTTCATGAAGGAAACACTATTCAGTCGTTCCAGTTGAGTTGGCAGGGACTGATATGTTGTTCTCTTTAAGATTCTTTTGATCCCTTCCAAATGTTTGATGATGACATGAGTTTGCAGGAACACCAATTCTCAATTTCCCATTCGCTGTTTGAAAATGTGCTGTTTCTGTGTCTCTGGAAGTAACTTCCAATTGTCCTTTTTAACAGAGGGTTTTCAGAGAGAACAGAGGAACACTGAGAAGGATTACCTATCTACCAGGGTGTCTTCATTCAGTTCCCCACGCAGATAGGGCAGAGAGTGACACGCATGCTCTGTCTTCGCAGGCTGGTTCCGAACCCTGTATTCTCCACACAATGGGCTGTCGTGAGTGAGCAAGAGATTGTTACTTTGCTGAGCTCTCCTGAATACACCACAACTGGTGCATGTTGTAAAATGGATTCAAATCGTGTTTCTGATCAGAATGATTCTGAATGCACACACAGACCCACACACGCACACATACACGCCCACACGCACACATACACACACAAACACTTAAACTGATGTACACATTCTCACACACACACTCACACATACATACACACACACATACACACACACACACAGATACACACACGCACACATACACACACACACACGTACACACAAACATATGCACACATTCCCACACGCACAAATTCTCACACACACGTACACTCACACACACACTCATATACCATCCACTCACACATGGACACGTACACACGCGCACACTCTCTTTTTTGGGATTACTTTCTTCTTTAAAGAAAAAACAATGAATATAAATCTCACAATTTCGATGATCGTTCTCTTGTCCATTTCTGACACCGTGCCCTTTTGTTAAAAGCAATACCTTTTCCTACTCGGATCCATGAACCAACAAAGTAAAAGTGCTCTCACTCTCTCGGCGGAGCAGGTAACGGCTGTCTGGTGGTGTTTTTTTTTAAGTCGCGGGTATAGTCCAATTTTAACGGCTAAAATTTAAATTTTTTAAGCGCCTAGAGGACCCGGAAGCTGGTGTCGCGCTACCTTACCTGGGAAGGTTTTTTTTTCTTATGAAAGCTACAATGCCAAAGTGCTTGGGGAGACTTGTACATCAAACACAGAAAGCTGGCAGACAGGAGCAGCAGATCATCAGGAAGGTCAATGGAATTTGTCCCTGACTTCCAGGGGGTTGTAGTATAAGAGTAGGGAATTCTTACTGCAACTGAACGAGGTTCTGTGGAGACCACATCTGGAGAAATGTGAGAAGATTTGGTCCCATCATTTATCATTTCATTACAGGCAGTTCAGAGAAGGTACTGTAGCAAGATCCCTGGAGGATTTGTCTCGTTTGCAAAGATTACGCAGGTTAAGACGGTAGTCACTGAAGTTAAGAAGACTGGGAGGTGACATCATTGAAAGAATGAGGATTCTTAAGGGGCTGGACAGGGTCAATGCTGAGAGGATGTTTCCCCTCATGGGAGGCTCTAGGACAAGGGGGCACCGTCTCAGAATATAGGAGCTGAAATTTAACACTGAACTGAAGGGAATGTCTTCCCTCAGTGGGTTGTGAGTCTTTCAAAATCTTTGCCATTGTTAGCTGTGAGATATAAAAATCTTTTGTATATTTTAGGCTGCCTTACTAGATTCTCGATCAGTCGGAGGATCAAGGGTAATGGGGGAAGAGCAGGATGTGGGGAATCTAAGATCATCCGAGATCCGATTTATTAGTGAAGCAGGCTCCAGGGGTAATTTCTTCAGGTTTTGGGGTTTATTCTGCTCACGCTCTCTATCCCGCCATCCCTGCATTCCCCACCATTTTCAATTCCAAGGACACTGGGCAACCTCTTTCCTCTCTCCATACAACTGAGGATTCTCATTCCTGTACCATTCCGGAAAAATGGCACTGCAGCTTCCCCAAGGTCACTCCTTCAATCAGTCCATCCACACACGCTTCCAAAGTAATCCATCAAACATCTCACCATAAAACACAGACCGAACTATAAACACCACACTCAGTAACGGGGAAGATCTCCTCACCTGGAACACAGACAATTGCAAAGAAATGGAGGAAAGCGAATAAGCTCTGTAGAATTATTGGTCCTTGCATTGTTAATGTTGGGTGACCTCATTCATTAACTCTCGCGCAGGGCTTGGAGTCTGGACTGAGCTCCTGAAATAAGAATCAACACTCATTTATACATGATCGTAAACACCATGTGTGATGTCTCATGTTAGTTCAAATCTAGTCAGCACTCTCTTCAACCCCATCCCCATTACATAGCACAGTTCCACTACACTGGTTTATTCCATGTGGAGATGCAAAAGGATTGCAAACAGCACTCCCTAAGGAATGTTCCGTAAAAATAAAACTTGTGGTTGTTTTCCAAACCCTTTTCTGATAGCATTCATTATTATTATTTCTTGTTCATCTCCTACTTTCTTTCAGTTTAGTTTCACATCAGTCACTCAATATATTATTGTCCATGGAGGGCTCACATCCTGGAATTAAGGGACAGCAACAGACTGCTGTCCTTTATCTTCTCGAGAGGATGTTTTCAACGGTGCATTGTGTATTAAGGAGCTCAGAAATAGTACTTGCAATTGAAATGATCTTAAAATAATGGGAAACATTTTATTTCTCAGATTTTAAAATGAACTTGAAACACATTTCTAATCAATATCAAAATGTAGCAATCTTCCACTGAATAAAACAATAAAGCAACGACATGGATTTCAACCGAGCCCATTCCTGCTCCATCAATTGGAGTCCAACTCAACCCATCCCCATCCAACTGAGTCCATTGGAACTCAGCTGTGCTCAGCTCATGGATGTTTTACACACCCGAACTCACACTGTTCGAGGTCAACACAGCACCCAGGTGCAATGGTTCCAATTCCAAAGGAACCCAATATCACGGCACATTCAGCAACAGTTGTGTATTTGTTCATATCACTGAGTTGCTAAGTTTGTTCCAGTCAAGTTAATACACACACTGGACAGATCTGCTAGCGATTCTGTGTTTTACTCTTTGAAGCATGGATTCAGTGTTCTGCATAATGGCAAATGATGGATCGGCTAATCAAATTATCATTAAGAAAGAAAGTACTTTGTTGCAGTTATTGTCTGGCACTTATCAGGATCATGTGCAAGAATGCAAATTCAAGTGGAAAACCACCATTGATACTGTATGGTTCAGTTTAAAGTCACAGACTGGGAATGTGAGTACTTACCAGTGAACATAGAACAGTTGCTATGGAAGTGATGATAGACACGAACAGCATATTTAAAGTTGGTCATAAAGTAAACAAAGAGTTTTCCACCTGATGGAGAGACTGAAATTTTGGTTTGTCATGGGATCTAATGGTGGAACTGCAATGTGCCACAGAAAGGTCAGCTGTGTCAGTTTCCACAGAGTGAGAAATTTAACGTTGTACCAGGATAGCAGATCCAACCATCCCTGTGTGACAATCAGGGTGAGGAAATTGAGAAACATTCAAGATCCTCAGAGCAGTGCCATCCTTCCTCAATGGTGTTTGAAATGGAAAGGGAACCCAGTTAGGCTTCAGTTTGATAAACTCTTGGTTACACTTGATCTGTGTAAGTTCATCGTTGTGTAAGGTACCGCTCCTCAGGAAGATGGTACTGGGCTTTGGAGAATGTAGAGTGTGGATTCAACTGAATGACAGGAGGAGATAAAGGATGGGATGATGTGTGTGGAAAGGGGGAAACAGGAACGGGTGTGTGGGCGGGAAAAACAGTCTTAAATGTCAGCCAAGTGCATTGAAAGACTGACATCATAAAGTACCTCAATCATTCAGGTAGAGTGAGGATCTGGAAACCTTCCCCCCAGTCACTAACCATGTTGGGAATGAATTACATCCTGCATTATTAGCACGGGCACAATTCTCTGGTACAGACAGACAAAGGGTGAGTGAGGAAAATGGAGCTGCACCATCTGACTGAATGATATGCGGAACCAGTGGCCTTCAGAATTCAACCTTTCTGGGTCTCTGAAAGTGGGGTTCAACTGTCCCTTTCAACAGGGGGTTTTCAGGGAGAGCAGAGGACAGGTGAGGGATAGCTGTTAGATCTTCTCTGCTCTCTCTCCAGTGGCAAACACATCCCTCTGGAAACATGCAGTTTGCTGTCTGTGGTCTAACCAAGTTTATCCCACTCTGCACTGGAACTCAAGCCCCACTATTTACTGAGTCATCCAAAAGTTGAACATTTGATTAAAGCGCCAAATTGCCCAAATATACACATCGTAATAACAGAATATGGGCCTGCAGCTTTCATTGCTATTTAACTGTTTAACATAATCAAACCAGTTTAAACCAATCACAAAAAAAAGCTGTGTTGAAATGCCAATCTGTAACTACAATTTAATTATTCTCTCTTTTAAGAAATCCCATCCACATAAACAAAGTCTGAGAAGACACAGATATCCCATTTTGCGATAAAGTGATATGGATGTTTTCGCTTCACTGACTTTTCCGTACCCTGGTATTCTCCATGCACTTGGCTGCAGTGACCTGTCCAGGGAACAAACAAGAGATTGTCACTGTCCTGAGTCTCCTGAACACACAACAGCTGGTGCTATTTGGAAAACTAACCAAAATAGCATTTCTGATCAGAATTGCAACGAATGTGCATGTACACGCGCGAGCGCACGCTAACGCACACACTTATTCTCTCTCTCACACACACGCACTTACACACGCACACACTCAAACTCACCCACACATGTACACACACTCATATATATTCACAAATGTGCTCGGACACAGACACGCATGCACTTACACACAGACACACTCACAAACACATGCACACAGATGCACACTCAAACACACATGTACGCGCAAACACACCCATATCGATTCCACACACACAGTTACACACGCACACTTTTTTTTGGATTCATTTCTTCTTCAATGAGACAATAATGAATATAAATTCGATCATTTTGATGCTAACTGCCTTTTCCCTCAGGTGGGGAGATTTGAATACGGGACACAGAAATGGTGATTAGAGAAAGATTTAATAAAGACATCAGAATCGAACTTTTTACACAGATGGTGCGGATTGACCTTTCTGAGCAAGTGGGGAATGCAGGTACATTGACAAAGTTTAAATGACATTTGGATGGATACATGAATTGGAAAAGTTTGGAGGGACATACACCATGAGCAGGCAGGTGGGACTAGTTTAGTTTAGGTTTGTTGTTGGTCTGAATTTGTTGGAATGAAGGGTCTGTTTCCGTTCTCTCTGAACCAAGGACTATGACAGTAGCTTATTCTAAGACTATAACCACCGTCCTACACAGTGTCCTTTTGTTCAAAGCAATACCTTTTCCCACTTGGGTCCATGGTCCATTCTGAACACAGGTGTGTAGGGGCCAGTTTTGGACTCGGGTGGACCAAGTCAGAAATCACATGACACCAGGTTATAGTCCAACAGGTTTATTTGAAATCACAATCTTTCAGAGCACAGCCCCTTTGTCAAGTGAAGTGAGAGTGAAGCTCTCAGAACACAGAATTGATAGGCAGGGAGACCTGGGCTGGGCTGGGGGGTGGTGGGGGGAGGTGAGGGAGAGGTTGCAGAGAGATCAAAAGATCATGCAAATGTTGTGAGTGGAGTGTGGAATAATAAGTTTCTGCAGGTGACAAACGGTGTTAGACGGTGTGAGGGAAGTGTCAACAGCTGAATAGCGAGTGAAGGGATGGTGTATAATCTGATTAAATGAGGCAGAGAGATAATGGCAACGAATTAATCAGAATGTGGTGCTGGAGACAAACCAAATGTCTGGAGTAACATCGAACACGAACAGAAGATGCTGGAAAAGCTCAGCAGGTCCAGCAGCAACTGTGAGGAAAAGCAGAGGAAGGGTCACAGGACCCAGGATTGGCGATTGTTGCTCAGTGTCCATTCATCTTCTGTTGTAGTGTCTACACGGTCTCGCTAATACACCATGCCCAGGGCATCTTTGCCAGCAGACCAACACAGTCAATAGAGTGCCCTTCATCGTCTAGTTCTTCCTAGGAGTGGATGACTACGCCATGTTCCTCACAGCCTTTAACAAATCATTGATAGAGACAAATATCTCACCATGATCAACCCTACGTCTCCACTTCTCACCTTCAAACCACCACCCAACCTTAAACAGACCACCGTTCCCAACAAACTGCCCAGCCTTCAGGATCACATTGACCACAACGCCGCACAACCTTGCCACAGCACCCTCTGCAAGACATGTCAGATCATCACCATGGATACTACTATCACACGAGGGAACACCATCAACCACGGGCGTGGCAGAGACTCATGTGACTCGGACAATGTTGTCTACCTCACATACTGCAGGCAAGGCTGCCCCGAGGCACGGTATATTGGTGAGGCCGTGCAGACGCTACAGCAGTAGGTGAATGGACACCGCGCTTAAATAGCCCAGACAGGAATGTTCTCTCCCAGTTGGAGAACAATTCAGGGAGCAAGGTCATTCAGCCTCTGATCTTCTGGTAAACGTCCTCCAAGGGTCGCCTTCGAGATACACAGCAACGCAGAATCATTGAGCAGGAACTGATAGCCAAGTTCTGTACCCATGAGGATGGCTTCATCTGTGATCCTGGGTTCATGTCATTCTACAACTAACCCCACCACACAGTTCTACATCTATAAACACTAACTTCATGTTCAGTTTTGACGCTATCACCTGGATAACCTGCTAGAATCTCTCTACTGTTTTAGTTTGTGTAGTTTTGTATTACTTATTACATTGTTTTGACACTCAGTGTGTGCCTCTTGAACTTACCATGTTATTCCAGTCATGTCAATTCACTCCAGCACCACATTAGTTTTATTTATTGTAATTATGCCTCTGTCTCAATTAATCAGATCATTGACCATCCTTTTACATGATATTCAGGGATTGACACTTCACTCACACCATCCGTCATGTCTGATCACCTGCACGGTTTTGTTACTCAGCCTCTCAATAGCTCTCTTTAGATTGTCTCAATTTCCTGGCATTATTCTGCCATTATCTCTCCGCATGTAACATCTGTCCACGTGAGCTTCCCTCCACTTCACCTGATGAAGGGGCAGCGCTCCGAAAGCTTGTGATTTCAAATAACCTGTTGGAGTATAACCTGGTGTCATGTGATTTCTGACTTTGTGCATCCCAGTCCAACTCTGGCACCTCCACATTATAATGTAGTGAACGAGTTTGTCTTTAGACACGGAGAGGAGCAGAGAAAGGGAAACCTGGGAGGTTCAGTGAAGAGAAGGGAAGTTAGGATGAGGTGATGTCCTTGTGGAGTTATCACGGGCTGTTCATCCAATGTTCTGAGAACCCGAATCCACATTCCACCACAGAGATATCCCCACACTGAAAATCTGGAGATAAACTCAAAAGGAACATGAAACAGTTCATCATTGTTGCTGGATAAAAAGCCATCTGGTTCACTCATATCCATCAGGGAAGGGCAAACCATCATCCCTGTTTGGTCTGACCCGACAGGTGACTCCAGACCCTCAGAAAAGCGCTTCACTGTGAGCTACCAACCCCTCCACCGGGCAAGTTAGGGATGGGTCAGAAATGCTCCTTTAGCCAATCCCAGTGATATACCTTGAATGAGTGAACACAGTTGTGAATGAATGTAGATCCATCAGATGGAGAGAATGCGAAAGAAATGATAGTAAAATGAGCGATAAGGACAAATTATGGATGTGTGGAGACAGAAATAGCTTCAGTGATGTGTCTCAAGCTGAAAATATCACTTTAAACCTTAAAGTCTTTGTTTCCTGGAGAACATTTTGAGTGTGCATGATTATAGATCGTGTGAGATTGGTGAAGGGAATCACATAAAACCAAGACACAACATTAACAACGTACATTTTTTTTCTGAAGTCGCACCAATGTGCATTATGTCAGGATTGTGAAAGGAATAAGGTAACACCAAGGCACAAAGTACATACTGTACATTTTTCTTTATTTTTCTTTATTTCCTCCCGAATACTCTCTCGGACGTGAACAGAATCACCTTCAATGTGGTTAAAGGAGAGAAAAGAAGGTGAGGGAAGTTTTCCAGTCAGACGGGAAACTGACCGTTCTCATACCCTTGGACAGGATCCAGCGCACGAGGTAATCCAGACCACTGCCTGCTGGGCGGAATATTAAAATACCATCCAAAATGCGTTGCACTCCACAGGGCTTTGGGGAATGGGGCTATTGGAATGGTGTCTGTGCTGGAAGGGATATCAGGCAGGGTGTTTATTGAGAAGCAGAGTGTGTCAGAGATTTATCAGTCATCTGAAACCTCACAGGAAGAATGAGATGCCCATAAATTGACACCTCTTGAAAAACTGATCTTATTTTCTTTAAGGATGTGGGACAACTGTATTTCTCAAGGAAAGGTTTGATTAGGAGAAGTCAACATGGCTTTGCATGTGGAGATCATGCCTCACAAATTTGTTAGAGTGTATTGATGAAGTGAACAGGAAGGTTGAAAAGGGCCGGCCGATTTGTATTTCAGTTCGGCCATTGATAAGGGTGCTCTGGAAGGTTAGATCGCACGTAATGCAGGATGAGCTGGCAAATTGGATACAAAATTGGCTCGATGGTAGGATGCAGAGCATAGTAGTGGAAGGATGCTTGTCAGACTGGAAGCCTGTGACTAATGGAATGCCTCAGGGGTTGGTGCTGGGACCATTACTGTTTGTTATCTATATCAACCATTTGGATGAGAATGTACAAGTTTTGACATGCTTCGTCAGTTTGCAGATGACACTTAACAAGGTGGTATCTTGGACAGTGAGGAAGGTTATCAGGAATTGTAGCAGGATATTGACACCTGGGGAAATAGGCTGAGAAATGGCAAATGGAGTTTAATGCAGTTAAGTGTTTGGTCTCGCATATTGGGAAAGTCAAATAAAGGGAGGAGTTTCATGGTGAATGGTAGGGCCTTAAGGAGTGCAATGGAACTTGGAGTTCAGGTTCACAGACCTGTGAAAGTGGAATCACAGGTAAACAGGGCAGTGAAGAAGACTTTTGTCACATTGACCTTATCAGTCAGGGCACTGAGTAGTGAAGGTGGGAAGTTATGGTGCAGTTATCCAGGAGCGGCTGCACGGAGACCATTGTGTTCTGTTTTGGTCACTTTGTGATTGGAAGAATGTTATCACACTGGAAAGAATGTAAAAGAAATTTACAAGGATGGTGCCAGGACTCAAGGAACTGAGTTATAGGGAGAGTCTGGAGAAACTAGGACAATTTTCTTTTGAGAATAGGAGACTGAGTGGAGACATTATCGAAGCATCTAGCACCATGAGAGGCATGGATCGGGTAAGTGCACTCAGACATTTTCCCGGGATTGGGAAATTGAGGACGAGAAGGCATCAGCGTAAGGTTAGAGGGGAAAGAATGAAAGGGAACCAGAGAGATTTTTTACACAGAGGGTGATATGGATATGGGATGGGCTGCCAGTGGAAGTGGTTGAGGGGGGTACATTAACAACATTTCAAAGGCATTTGGACAAATACATGGAGAGGAAAAGATTGGAAGGATATGGGCTAAGTACAGGGAAATGGGGGTTAGCGTGGATGGATATTTTGGTTGGCATGGAGCAGTTTGTACCAAAGGGCCTAACTCCATGCTATAGGACACTATGCATCGATGAGAAATGGTGAGAGCACAGAGAGGGACAAAAACTTCAGTCTTAATCACTTTTCTTATTTTGATGTAGGGATACATTCACGGATGAGAGTGAAGGGATATTTCAGAGCCCTCTTCACCTCCTCTCTGAATTTACTCTGGGTCAGAGCATAAAGGGCAGTGTTTGTACAGGAGCTCAGGTAGAAGAGCATTGTCCCAGATATGTCAGCGATCATAACAGGATGGTCATAACTGGGGTAAAAATGGTTGTTGGTAATCTCCATCAGTAAGAAAACACTGACCTTGGGCATCCACAGCAATATAAAACTGCCCGAGACAACAAACAGCAGGATGATGGATTTCCGCCTGTTGACCATCTCTGCATCTCCTCTCTGGTCCCTGTTACTGGGAGCTCGGAGACCCCTGCGTGCCCGATTTGCCAAGAAAATGTGCCTGACGGTCAGAGCATTGAACAGCAGGATCAGGAGGTAGGGGATCAATGGGTTCAGCAGCTGGTGGAGCCAGAAAAATGCCACCCACCCTGGTAAAATGAAGAACTCTGGTCTGATGCCACAGCCCCAGGGCACACCACCCCATGTACCCCAAGATTGGTATCTGAAGTAAAATGGAATGTTTCTCAAAATGCTCACAGAACAAACCATGGTTATCACTGAGGCTGCTGTTCTGGCAGAGCAATATCTGACTTTCAGATTGTGGCAACAAATGGCCACAAAGCGGTCAATAGTGAATGCAATGGTCAGCCAGACTGAGCAATCTTTCACGGCATAGCCCATGACAATGTTAAAACTGCACACTGCTGTGTAAAACAGGAAGGAAACTGGGAAATATTTGAAAAGCAGTGTTAAAAGTATGATATTGAACACAATGACCAGTAGATCAGCTGTCGCCATGGAAATCAGATAGAGAGAAGTACCTTTGGTGATGCCACACTTTCCGTGAAAGAGAATCACAATCGTCACTAGGTTAGCTGGAAGAGACATTGAAAAGTTATTCCATATGTGGGATCAGAGACCTTCACTGCTCCAGTGTGCACCAAGATCAACAACAACAAGTAAAGGAAAGAATTCAAACAGATGACCACCAGATGCCTCATAGTCCTTTATAGTCTACACTGAAATCTTTTCCAATAATGTTCACCTTATATGTCAGGATATTGATAACCAAAATTGAGTTGTGACAGTCATCTGATTAATTCCAGATGTTAGCAAATTTTGAGAAGCTCAGCGAGCAAATTTACATACAGAATTGCAGATTTACTTTGTTTGGTTTGTGTGGAATGTTAATTGAGGGAGGGATATTGGTGAGGAATCCCAGGAGTACTGATGCCTTCTGATCTTTAATATCCAACAACACAAGCAGAAGTGGCTTTGTCTTGATATCACATCTAAGGTTAGCATCTCAGACTGCCCAATATACCAACAGGACTGCAGGAAAAGATTTGAATATTGCGTTGCAATTCTGAATTTACATTCAACAAAGAATCTTCAGATTTAATGTTTACCACATATTGAACCAAAGTAAGTGAGGAGTGTGAGAAAGTTAAATTAACTGGGACTAATAAATCCAATATAGACAAGTGGATGAACTGGTTGCAAGATGGACAAAATTGTCTCATTCTCCGTCGTTCCACTTCGAACTCTCCCTTGGACAACAAGACAAATGTGCACAGAGTGAATGAGTGATGATACATTTCCAACTGAAGATGGTTTGTGGCTTGGTGTGGAAATGGCAGGGGATGGTTTTTCCATATATCTGCTGCCCTTATCCTTTTAGATGGAAGTGATCATGGTTTTTACAGTGCTGTCTAAGGAGCATTGGTGTATTTCTGCAGTTTAACTTAGCAATGGCATCCACTGTTGGTACCACAGTCCTGCACATTCTTCCAGTTCAGAATGAAAACCAAATTCCATGTTTGCTGTTTGGATTGAACCCCTCTCTCCCATTCCCTTCAGCAGTACATCCCGGTCTCTAAACACTCACTAAAATAAAACATTGTTCCTTCAAAGCTCATTTGTTTCTCTTACCAATTGTATTCTATCTAACAATCCCTTCCAGTCTGCAGGTTGGCCAGTTAGCTTTACATCATTGACACCATCACATGTAGGGCTTACCACAAAGGCTAATTCATTCTGTCAGAATTGGATTCCATTGATCATTCCTGCAATGTTATAAATTACACAAGTGTCCTGCATTCATGGGGATGCATAGACTGATGGATTGGTAGAGCACTGATGGTTCCATTCACCTCATAACACCGGGCTTGTGATGCAGGTTTCTGTACCTCCCCTCAATTTTACACTGTGACCTGTTAGTTTCATCTTTAACCATTCTTAATCAGTGCACATCTTAAAATGTGGAACTGTCATCTCCCTCCAGTCCCTTCGGAATCAGTGAATTGAGCTGACAACAATCCCTGGCTGGAAATGGAAATCTCCGTTCAGTTTTGGTCTGAGTAAGAACTGCAGAGAATCGATTTCCTCGGCTTACAAACATCTAGTCACCAGAACCATTCCACTCCTCTGTTCTATCAACACCATTGATCAGATGAAGCACTTTGTGAAACTTTCCAGTCCCTGGACAGTGTACAATTCTCTAAAATCTCTCTATGTATCCACTGTTACCGAATTTCTTTTTTAAAAGATGTTCATTACAAACTTCACTTTACGGTGCGTGCTCAGGGACAGAATTCAAATCAAAGTAATGGTATTGCTTAAACATCAAGCCAATTTCCAAACTTTGACCTTGTACCACTGTGCACAATGTCTGTTCTCTGCCTAATGAAACTCCTGGTATGGGAGACATCATTTTCCTTTGACTTGTTGTCATAATTTTAATCATCTCTATTGTTGAAAACTGCAGAAATCTACAACACAAAGAGACATGGGGAAACTTGTGAATGAAACACAGAAAGCGAAAATGCAGATGCAGCAGGTAATCGAGAAGGGCCATGGAATGCTGGCCCTTGTTCAAAGGGGGTTAAGAGTAGGGGATTAGTGCAAGGTGCTGGGGAGACCACATCTGGAGAAATGTGAACAGTTTTGATCCCGTTATTTCAGGAAGGTTAGCATTTTGCTTCAGACAGTTCAAAGAATGTTCACCAGAAAGATCCCTGATGTGGAGAGATTGTCTTATGATAGAAGTTTAAACAGGTTGGGACTCTTGTCACTGCAGTTTAGATAATGGAAGGTCATATCATTGTAAGAATGAAGGATCTTAAGGGGCTGGACAGGGGAAATACTAAGACAATGTTTCTCCTCATGGGGAAGTCGAGGCAAAAAAGGGCCCAGTCTCAGCGTATAGGGGTGAAAATTTAAGATTGAGATGAGGAGGGATGTCTAATCTGAGGATTCTGAGTCTTTCATATTCTTGACCATTGATAGCTGTGGGGTATAAAATGACCTTTTGCATATCTTCGGTTCCATGACTAGATTTTTGATCAGTCAAGAATCAAGGGTTATGGGGAAAGAGAAGAATGTGTGGAACGTCGGATCAGCCAAGATTTATTGTTGAAGCAGACTGGAGGGAAAATTCCTTCAAGGTTTATTCTACCGACGTCTCTACACACCCGCGTCCAACCCACCCCACACACACCTCCACATCATCTCAAGTTCCGAGAACATTGAGCAACCTCTCCTCTCTCCACATAACTGATAAAATTCCAATCAATTGGCACTGCAGGTTTCCTCCAATCAGACCATCCACATCCCGCTTCCAAACTAATCCATTAAATATTACACATAAAACACAGACCGAACTATAAACACCACATTCAGTAACGGGGAAGATCTCCTCACCTGGAACACAGACAATTGCAAAGAAATGGAAGAAAGCGAATAAGATCTGTAGAATTATTGGTCCTTGCATTGTTAATGTTGGGTGATCTCATTCATTAACTCTCGCGCAGGGCTTGGAGTCTGGACTGAGCTCCTGAGATAAGAGTCAACACTCCCTTATACATGATCGTAAACACCGTGTGGTGTTAGTTCTAATCTATTAAGCAGTCTCTTTAAAAGCATCCACATTACATTTCACACTCCCACAACACTGGAATATTCCACATGGAAATGAAAAGGGATTGTGAACAGCACTCCCTAAAGAAAATTCCTTGAAAAAAACGTGTTATTTTCCAAACCTTGGTTCTGACAGCATTTGTTTATCTTTATTTTGTTCATCATCTATCTTCTTTCAGTTTTGTTTCATGGGTCAGTCACTCAATCTAGTATGTTATTGTCGATGGTGGGTTTACATCCTGGAATTAAGGGACAGCTATAGGCAGCTGTCCTTTATCTTTTCAAGAGGATGTTCCCAACTGTACTTTGACTTTTCCGTAGCACAGAAATTGTACTTGCAATTGAAATAGTCTTAAAATAATAGAAATCATTATGTTTCTCAAGCAGATTTTTAAAATTCACATCAAACTCTTTTGTAATGAATGTCAATTAGTAACAAACTTACCGCGAAATAAAACAATAAAGCAATTACATGGACTCCAACCGAGCCCATTCCTGCTTCATCAGTTCCATCTTCATTCAACTGAGTCCATTGGAACTCAGCTGAGCTCAGCTCATGGATATTTCACACGTCTGAACTCAGTCTGCTCAAGTTCAAAACAACACCCGGGTACAATGATTCCAATTCTAAAGGAATGTCAGGGCACGTCTAGTACCAGTTATGCGTTTGTGGAGATAGTGGAGACTGCAGTTGCTGGAGATTAGAGTCAAAACGAGTGGTGGTGGAAAAGCACAGAAGGGTCAGGCAGCATCTGAGGAACAGGAGAGTTGATGTTTCAGATCTCAGCTCTTCATCAGGAATGTGAGGGTTAGTGCAAAGTGGGCTGAGAGATAAATAGGAGGGTGGTAACTCGGAATGCAATTGATGGATGAAGGTGAGGGGTGATGGTGATAGTCAGTGTGGCGGGTGGAGCCGATAGGTGGGAAGGAAGGTGGACAGTTAGGACAGTTCAAGAGGGTGGTGTCGAGTTGGAATGTTGGCTCTGGAATAAGGTCGGGGGGAGAGGAGATGGGGAAACTGGTGAAATCGACATTGATCCCACGTGGTTGGAGAGTCCTAATGTGGAAGATGAGGCGATCTTCCACCAGACAGCGGGTGGCTAGAGTTTGATGGGGGAGGAGGCCCAGGATCAGCATGTTCACGGTGGTGTGGGAGGGGATGTTGGAGTGGTAGGGGGAGTTGAAGTGGTTGGTCACAGGGCAGAGAGTTTGTTTCGTGTCTGTGTGTGTGTGTGTGTGTGTCCTGGAAATATTCTCTGAAACATTCAGCAAGTTGGTGCCCTGTCTCCCCGGTGTGTAGGAGACCACATTGAGAGCATCAAGCACAGTTGATGTGGTTCGGGAACATCTCTGTCAGATCTTGAGAGATTCTCTGCGGCCTTGGATGAAGTTGGGGTGAGACGTGATGTGGTAGGTTCTACACCTCTTGCAGTGGCAGGGTAAGGTGGCGTGAGTGAAGGGTGGGTTGGTGGGTGGTGGGCGTGAACCTAATTAGGGAGTCGTAGGGGGAATTGTCTCTGCAGAACAAGGATAAGGATGAAGAGGAAACTACATCCCTGGTTGCAGGGTCTGACTGTAGGTGGCGAAAATGGCAGAGCATGATTTGTTATTTCTGGATATTGGCACTTGGCACATTCCCTTGCCACCACTGTAGTCGTAAAACTTGTGCCCACATCACCCCCTCACCTGAATCTAAGGTCCCAAAGGATCCTTCCACAACCGACAGAGATTTACATGTTCCTCCACACACCTTGTCTCCTGTGCCTATTGCTCTCGATATGGTCTCCTCTGCACTGGGGAGACAGAGCGCCAACTTGCTGAATGTCTCAGAGAACACCTCTGGGACACAGGCATACAGCATCCTCACCAACCTGTGGCTGAAAACTACAACTTCCCCTCCCACTCCACCAAGGACATGCAAGTCCAGGGTCTCCTCCACCGCCAAAGTCTGGCCACCCACTCCCTGGAGGAAGAACACCTCAACTTGTGCCTGGAATCAACATTGACTTGACCAGTTTCCTTCTCTCCTCTACCCCCACCTTATCTCAGATCTAACCCATCAACTTGGCACTGCCCTCTTGAACTGTCCTACCATCCATCCTGCATCACTGTTATCTGCTCCACCCATTGCTCTGAACTATCGCTGTCACCACTTCCACTTTCATTGACCTATCTTCTTTCTAGCTACCTTCACCCCGCCAGCCCCAGTCCCTCCCATCTATCACCCAGCCCCCTTGGACACACTCTCTCACCCCGCATTCCTGATGAAGGGCTTATGCCCAAATCATTGACTCGCTTGCTCCTACTACCAATACTGACCAGTTATGTGATTGAGCCAATCACCAAGTTACTGAATTTGTTCCAGTCCGGTTACTGCGCACTGCTGGACAGATGTGCTGCCAATTTTGTGCTGTGCATTTAAAGCATGGAACCTCTGTTATAAATCCTGACTGATAATGGACTAACTCATCAAAGTATGAATGCAAAAGGACTTACTTTGTTGCATTTTTTTTTATTTTGCACACATTAGGACATCGAGCAAGTATACAACTTCAAGTGGAGCCCCAACAATGATACTGTATGGGTTGGTGTTAAGACATGGACTGGGAATGTTAACACTTACCAATGAACATGGAGCAGTTACTAAGGAAGTGATGAGAGAAATGAGCAGGTCACAAAGTAGGTAAAGGCAGCTTTCCACCTGATGGAGCCACTGGAAATTTGAGTTCTCATGTGATCGAACGACTGAAATGACTCGTGTCACAGAAAGGTCAGTTGTGGTAGTTTCTGCATAACATGAAATTCAACGTTGCATCAAGAAAGCAGATCCATCTCTCCGTGTGTGACAATCAGGGTGAGGAAGTAGAGAAACATTCAAGGTGGTCAGAACAGTGCCATCCTTCCTCAATGGTGTTTGGAATGGAAAGGGAACCCAGTTAGGCTTCAGTTTGATAAACCCATGGTTACACTTGATCTGTGTAAGTTCATCACTGTGTAAGGGACCGCTCCTCAGGAAGGTGGTACTGGCCTTTGGAGAATGTACAGTGTGGATTCAGCTGAATGATACGGGATGGGATTATGTCTGTAAAGGGGGAAAGAGGAACAGGTGGGTGAGTGGGGCATGAAGTGTTAAAATTTGATCCAAGTACATTGAAGGACTGACATCATAAAGTACCTCAATCATTCAGGTAGATTAAGGATCTGGAAACCTTCCCCCCAATCACTAAGCATGCTGGGAATGAATTACATCCTGCATTATTAGCACGGGCACAATTCTCTTCTACAAACAGACAAAGGGTGAGTGTGGAAAATGGAGTTGCACCATCTGACTGAATGATATGCAGCACCAGTGGGCTTCAGAATTCACCCTTTCTGGGTCTCTGAAAGTGGGGTTCAACTCTCCCTTTCAACAGCGGGGTTTTCAGGGAGAGCAGAGGGGAGGTGAGGGAGAGCTGTTAGATCTTCTCTGCTCTCTCTCCAGTGGCAAACACATCCCTTTGGAAATGTGTAGTTTGCTGTCTGTGGTCTAACCAAGTTTATCCCACTGTGCACTGGAAATCAAGCCCCACTATTTCCTGAGTCATCAAAAAGTTGAACACTTATTTAAAGCAACAATTTGCCCAACAATACACATCATACTACAAGAATACAGGCCTGCAGTTTTCTTTGCTATTTAACTGTTTAATATAATTAAACCAGTTTAAACCAATGACAAAAATTGCCGTGTTGAGTTGCCAAACTGTAATGAAAGTTTAATTGTTAGCTCTTTTATGTAATCCCATTCACACAAGCAAAACCAGAGAAGACACAAATATTATGTTTGTTATAAAATTTCATGAAGGAAACACTATTCAGTCGTTCCAGTTGAGTTGGCAGGGACTGATATGTTGTTCTCTTTAAGATTCTTTTGATCCCTTCCAAATGTTTGATGATGACATGAGTTTGCAGGAACACCAATTCTCAATTTCCCATTCGCTGTTTGAAAATGTGTTGTTTCTGTGTCTCTGGAAGTAACTTCCAATTGTCCTTTTTAACAGAGGGTTTTCAGAGAGAACAGAGGAACACTGAGAAGCATTACCTATCTACCAGGGTGTCTTCATTCAGTTCCCCATGCAGATAGGGCAGAGAGTGATACGCATGCTCTGTCTTCGCAGGCTGGTTCCGAACCCTGTATTCTCCACACAATGGGCTGTCGTGAGTGAGCAAGAGATTGTTACTTTGCTGAGCTCTCCTGAATACACCACAACTGGTGCATGTTGTAAAATGGATTCAAATCGTGTTTCTGATCAGAATGATTCTGAATGCACACACAGACACACACACGCACACATACACGCCCACACGCACACATACACACACAAACACTTAAACTGATGTACACATTCTCACACACACACTCACACATACATACACACACACATACACACACACACACACACACACAGATACACACACGCACACATACACACACACACGTACACACAAACATATGCACACATTCCCACACGCACAAATTCTCACACACACACGTACACTCACACACACACTCATATACCATCCACTCACACATGGACACGTACACACGCGCACACTCTCTTTTTTGGGATTACTTTCTTCTTTAAAGAAAAAACAATGAATATAAATCTCACAATTTCGATGATCGTTCTCTTGTCCATTTCTGACACCGTGCCCTTTTGTTAAAAGCAATACCTTTTCCTACTCGGATCCATGAACCAACAAAGTAAAAGTGCTCTCACTCTCTCGGCGGAGCAGGTACCGACTGTCTGGTGGTGTTTTTTTTTAAGTCGCGGGTATAGTCCAATTTTAACGGCTAAAATTTAAATTTTTTAAGCGCCTAGAGGACCCGGAAGCTGGTGTCGCGCTACCTTACCTGGGAAGGTTTTTTTTTCTTATAAAAGCGCGCAGGCTGTCTCGTTGGAAGTTCACCTGTTCTCCCTGTGTTTGCTTGGGCTTCTTTCAGTAGCTCTGGCTTCCTCCCACAGTCCAAAGATGTGTAGGTTAGGGTGTATTTGCCATGTGAAAGTACCCATAGTGTACAGGGATATGTAGGTTAGGTGCATCACTCAGGGGTAAATATAGAGCAATAGAGTAGGGGAATGGTTCTAGGTGGGTTACTCTTCAGAGATTAGGTGTGGACTTGTTGGTCAAAGGGCCTGTTTCCACACCATAGGGATTTTATGATTCTATAACCATTCCATTAGCCTTCCTGACTTCCTGCTGCTCCCCTGTGCTCGCTCTCTGTGTTTCGTGCACAAGTCTCCCCAAGTCACTGAGAGTTGCAGTTTTCAATGATAGAGATGATCAAAATTATAATAACAGGGTGAAGGGAAGTGATGATTCCAGTATCAGGACTTGCATCAACCAGAGGACAGAGAGTGTGCACAGCTGTCGAAAAGGCAAGGATTGGAAATTGGTTGCATGTTTGAGCAGTAACACTGCTTTGATTTGAACTCTGTTCCTGAGCAGTTACTAAATGGAGGAGATTACTGTGAGCTATATTAAAATAAGGAATTCGATCCGTAAAAAGCTTTTAGAGAATCCTCCTTGGATCAGAAAGGGACGGGGAATATTTCACAAAGCTGCCTCATCTGGTCAGTAGTGTTGATGGAGAAAATAAGGAGAATGTTTCCAGTAATTGGAAGTCTGCAAGCAGAGGAAATCGGTTTTACACAGCTCTTCTTCAGAGCAGGGATGAAATGAGAGTTCTGTTACTAGCCACTTGTTGTCAGTTCAATTCACTGGCTGAGCAGGTGCTGGAGGGAGATGACTGCTGGCAATTTTATGAAGAGTTTGGGGTAAGAATGGGAAAAGATTAAAGTCACGGGTCACAGAGTAAAGTTGATGGGCGGTGAGGGAGAGAGGCACAATATAGAAAGCTCCAACATAAGTCCAGTGTTACGAGTTGAATGGGAGCGATCTGTGCTTTATTATTCCATCAGTCTATGCATCCCCATGGAATGGTGAACACTTGTGTAATTTATAACATTGCAGGAGTGAACAATGGAATCCAATTCTGACAGAATGAATTAGCCTTTGTGGTAAGCCCTACATGTGATGGTGTTAATGGCGTAAAGCTAACTGGCCAACCTGCAGCCTGGAGGGATTGTTAGATAGAATACCATGGGCAAGAGGAACAAATGAGCTTTGATGGAACACTGTTTCATGGTAGTGAGTATTTAGAGGTTGGAATGTACTGCTGAAGGGAATGGGAGAGAGGGGTTCAATCTGGGCAACACAGACGGAATTTTGTTTTCATTCTGAACTGTAAGAATATGCAGGACTATGGTACCATCGATGTGTAACGTCCACAAGGTGCAACACAGAAATTCCCCAAGGCTCCTTAGACAGTACACTCCAAATCCATGATCACCTCCATCCAGCAGGACAAGGGCAGAAGATACATTGGAAAATGACCCTCTGCAAATTCCCCTCTGAGCCCCTCACCATCCAGGCTTGGAAATATATTGCCGTTCCTTTCTGGGTCAAAATCCTGGAATTCGCTCCCTGAGTGAATTGTGAGTCTACCTTCAGTACATGGATACCAACAGTCTCAGAAGGCAGCTCACCCCCACCTTCTCAAGGGGCTGCCAGACATGGGTAATTAACGCTGAACCAACCAACAATACTCTCATCCCTTGATGAATTTTTAAAAATCTCAATTTCCTGTCAGATACCATGAAATCTCTGGTCCAATCATTGCCTTGTTAAGGAAATCTATTTACAATTACTGTGCAGTATTGTTGGTTGTTCTCAGGTGTCTTGTTGCTGTTAGTTACTCTTTCTTCTACTGAGGGGACTCATGGTTAGCAGAGCAACAGTATTGAAAATTTTCTCATTGATATCAATCACCATCAATTCAATAACCATTATGGGTGGTACTTTGGCTTGGTGGTTGGCACATCTGCCTCACAGCAGCAAGGACCTGGGTTCAATTCTCCCCCCAGCCACCTGTCTGTGTGGAGTTTGCGCATTCTCCCTGTATCTGTGTGGGTTTCCTCCAGGTGCTCTGGTTTCCTCCCACAGTCCAAAGATGTGCAGCTCAGTTGAATTGGTCTTGCTTGGTTTCCCATGCTGTTAGGTGCATTAGTCAGGGGTAAATGTAGAGGAAAGGAATGGGTCTGGGTAGGTTACTCTTCAGAGGGTTGTTGTGGACTTGATGGGCTGAAGAGCCTGTTTCCATACTATAGGGAATCTTTTCTCGTCAACATCCACCCTTCAATTGTGTGGAGTAAAGAGATGCTTCTATTTTGTTGACGACTTTAAAAACATTCTTCAACCAAAAAATAGATTTGTATAAGAGACCTACTTTAGTTTTCTTTGAAATGTCAATATTATTCTGAATAACTTTGTGCATTGCAGAGAGGGTTGTGAGAAAAATTTAATAATCTGTTCATCACGGACACAGCACGTTCTTGTTTCGTCTGTACATAAAGAGAAAGAACCAATCATATTTCGGTTTAATCTTCCAATATCCATCAGCGCTCCTTGCTAATCTAATTCAGTATGTCAGGATAGTTGTAGCTTCAGTCGTTTGCCATGGATGTGAATATTGACTTGAAGCTGTTGCCCAGGAGAAAGTGAGGACTGCAGATGCTGGAGATCAGAGCTGAAAATGTTTTGCTGGAAAAGCACAGCAGGTCCGGCAGCATCCAAGGAGCAGGAGAGCCCACGTTTCGGGCATGAGCCCTTCTTCAGGAGAAACATCAACTCTCCTGCTCCTTGGATGCTGCCTGACCTGCTGTGCTTTTCCAGCAACACATCTGAAGCTGTCGTCATTCACTTTGTGCACATTCATCATGTTATACAAAGGGAGACTTCTCTGACAAACCATTTAGAATGAGATAATTTTGTCCATCTTGTCGCCAGCTCATCATATTGAGGATTTATAACTCCCATTCAGTTTAGCTTTCTCACCTTACTCGGTTGCTGCTTTGTGTCATTGTTTTGCATCAGTTGAATCTCAAGATTCCTTGTTCAAAGTGAACTCCAGAATTTCAGCACAATACTACACATCATCATATGGAGCAGTACTGATGGTGCCCTCGTCAGTCTGAGATGCTGATTTCACTTACAGTATCAATCCAAAACTACTTCTGCCTGGTTTATTGGATATTTAACATCCCAAGGCTCCACCGATCCTTGGTGTCCTCATCAATCTTTCTCCCTTAATCTGCATCACACATGAAAATAACAAGTATCTTTTATTCTGCTTGTTGGAACTTGGTCAACCTTGGCTATACCTTTCCTTAATTATAATATTTTTCACTTTTACATCATGCACCATAGGTAAGACACTTACTTCAGGCATCTTGTGATCACTCATTTAGACTGCTCCCTGCACTTGTTGTTGTAACAATGTCCCTATTTTTGATATTGGCACCTACTGTGGCCATGAAGGGTCATGATCCCACATACAGAATATCTTCTCAATGTCTCTTCCAGCTAACCTCGTGACTATTGTGATCCTGATCCGCGGAAAGTGTGGCATCACCAAATGTATATCCATCTATTTGATTTCCATGGCAACAGCAGATCTCCTCGTCATTGTATTCAGTGTAATACTCACAACACTTGGTTTCAAATATTTCCCTGTTTCCTTCCTGTTTTATACAGTGGTGTGCAGTTTTAACAACATCATGGGCTATGCTACTATCGACTGTTCTGTCTGGTTGACCATCGCCTTCACCTTTGACCGCTTTGTGGCCATTTGTTGCCACAATCTGAAAGTCAGGTATTGCTCTGCTAGAACAGCAGCCTCAGTGATAACCATGGTTTGTTCTCTGAACCTTTTGAGGAACATTCCATTTTACTACAAATACCAATCTTTGGGTACATGGGGTGGTGTGCCCTGGGGCTGTGGCATCAGACCAGAGTTCTACATCTTGTCAGGATGGGTGACACTTTTCTGGATCCACCATCTGCTGAACCCATTGATCCCCTACCTCCTGATCCTGCTGTTCAATGCTCTGACCGTCAGGCACATTGTCTTGGCAAATCGGGCACGCAGGGGTCTCCGAGCTCCCAGAAACAGGGACCAGAGAGGAGATGCAGAGATGGTCAACAGGCGGAAATCCATCATCCTGCTGTTTGTTGTCTCGGGCAGTTTTATATTGTTGTGGATGCCCAAGGTCAGTGTTTTCTTACTGATGCAGATTACCAACAATCATTTTTACCCCAGTTATGACCATCCTGTTATGATTGCTGTCATATCTGGGACTGTGCTCTTCTACCTGAGCTCCTGTACAAACACTGCCTTTTATGCCCTGACCCAGAGTAAATTCAGAGAGGAGCTGAAGAGGGCTCTGAAATATCCCTTCACTCTCATCCGTGAATGTATCCCTACATCAAAATAAGAAACATGTTTGAGATGGGAACACAGTTTATAGGCCTCATGATGCTTTTTCCAGTCCTTGGGACTCACCTGAATTTCCCCGTTATTTTCCATGTCAGTAGGAAAAGAGGCGGAATTGTCCTCTTGAACCATGAGACTCAAACCTGTGTTGGCTGGATGCCAAAACTAGTTCATTTCTCCTAGTTCTGTCGCTGGCTATTTCTCTGCTACTTGATTCCTAGCCCCTGGCCCAAGTGAACACGCCATCGCTTTCCTTTTGAAAGGTAGAAGCCACATGACACCATTTTACAGTCCAAAAGGGTCATTTGAAACCACAAGAATTCAATGCGTGGGTGAAGTTGAAGACCATCCCACTCCAACAGCAGCATGTTTATATCTTCTTTTGAGAATTAAAGTTGCTCTTACAAAAAAAGGTCGTCCGTCTATTACAGAGACATTGATTCATGGACATGTGTCTGATCAAACAATGTGTGTTACAGAAAGCCTGGGCAATTTATATGACCTCCAGGACCTTGAGGTGCTGAAATGTTGTTCTGTGAACCAAATTAATGATCCTCCTCCATTACACATTACACCTCAGCAGTCACTGCCCCAATCTCCAGGGTGTCCCTAATCTCGGAATCCTGGATATGAAAACGTGTCCATTTGTGACCCTGGGCCATCGACAGCTGGAAAGGCAGCAGGTCTCAGGCAGGACAAAGAGCATCTCATATAGCGGTGCAGCCCCCCCCAGCCCATCAGCCGGACAACAATGACTGGAAAGCTTCCCTCACCTCCTTTTCTCTCCTTTAAACACATTGGTGGTGATTCTCTCCATGTCTGAGAGAGTATTCAGGAGGAAATAAATAAAAATGAAGACAAATGTATGTTGTGGGCTTTATGTCTTGGTTCTATGTGATTCCCTTTGCAAACCACACATAATCTACTATCATGCACGCTCTCCATGTTCTCCAGGGGTAAAAAAGGACCATCTTGAGGTTTAAAGTAATACTTTCAACATGGGACACATTATTGATAGTATTTCTCTCTCCACACATTCACAATTTGTCCACATCTGTCTTATTGCTTACATTCCTTTCTCATTCCCTCTATCTGTCGTTTCTACATTCATTCACTACTGTTTAAACTTATTCGAGGGGCATCACTGGGATTGGATAGACTGACATATATTACCCATCCCTAATTACCCGGGGGGCCAGTTTAGAGTGAAGCACATTGCAGTGGTGCTGGAGTCACATGTCAAGTCAGACCAGGCGAGATTTCCCTTCCCTGAAGGGAATGAGTGAACCAGGTGGGACTTTATTCCCCCAACAATCCAGGACTGTTTCATGTTCATCCTGAGGTTCTTAATTCCAGATTTGTATCGAAAGAAAACTTCCATGATTTGGACTCAGGTTCCCAGAACGTTATTAGTGTCATTGGAATGAACAAGCCAGTCATAACAAGGCCATCACCTCACCCTATCTTCCCTTCCCTTCCACTCCTTTTATCTCCACTGAGCCCTGCAGGTCTCTCTGTCTCTTATTCTCTCCCTATCTAAACAAAAATAGTAAACTGAAATCAGGAGAGTTTGTGGGAATGCCTACAGGATCAGAGTTCCCAATACGACCTGATAGTATCTGTTTCTATTGGAAAGAAACTGTGTCAGGTCAGGCCTTGATGTGCTCAAATGGTGTACTGTGAACCAAATTAATGATTCCCCTCCATTCGTGGGCGGCACGGTGGCACAGTGGTTAGCACTGCTGCCTCACAGCGCCAGAGACCCGGGTTCATTTCCCGACTAGGGCGACTGACTGTGTGGAGTTTGCACATTCTCCCCGTGTCTGCGTGGGTTTCCTCCGGGTGCTCCGGTTTCCTCCCACAGTCCAAAGATGTGCGGGTGAGGTGAATTGGCCATGCTAAATTGCCCGTAGTGTTAGGTAAGGGGTAAATGTAGGGGTAGGGGTGGGTTGCGCTTCGGCGGGTCGGTGTGAACTTGTTGGGACGAAGGGCCTGTTTCCACACTGTAAGTAATCTAATCTACACAACAGCAGTCACTGCCCCAATCTCCAGAGTGTCCCTAATCTCGGAATCCTGGATATGAAAACATGTCCGTTTGTGACCCTGGGCCATCGGCAGCTCTTTGTACTGGAAAGGCAGCAGTCCCAGGCAGGACAAAGAACATCTTTTACATCGGTGCAGCCTCCCCATCCCATCAGCCAATCTTTACCTGGCTCCCCAGTACCTGGGAACAGCAGATAGCACACCGAGTTCTGGGTCACAGCGTCACTCAGATTGAACAGCAACATTTCACCTGTACCATCCTCCAATCTCGTATTGCCTGCACCCAATGTGGCCGACTCGACATTGGGGAAATCAAACACAAAATAGCTGACCACTTTGCAGAATACCTCTGGTCCGTGAGCAAGTGTGACCCTGACCTTCCCGTAGCCAATCATTTTAACCCAGCTTCCTGCTCACAAGCCCACATGTCTATCAACGGCGTGCTGCAGTGTTGCAGTGAATCCCAGTGCAAACTGGGGCAACAACATCACATCCTCAGGCTAGGCATTTGACAGCCTTTTTTTTGGCTCAGTGATGATTTCAATTCCTACGGAATGTGAACCCATTCCTTCCCCTTCATTTAGCTTCTGCAATGCTGCTGCTCCTTTAGCAAGTTTATATGGTCCTTTTTTTTTATCAGACACTGAAAAGTCTAAGTTGGAAGGGTTTTAGTGTAGTCTTGAAGCTGTGGAATCCAAAGATGCAGATTTGTTGCGATCCTCCTCTCTGCTTGACTTCCTTCCTGTAAACCCCTGTGTTGGATTTTGCCTTGTGTGCCAAGGAGCGTTTGTGGGGATTGTTGCAAGTATTTGGAACAGCATCATTAACTGGGATAAACTGCCGAGTTTTCAAATAGTTGAAGTCAGTCTGTATTCTGTTCTCTTTTGTTTGTGTTTCACTTGATAATCTTGCAAATAAGTTCCTTTTTGTTTAAAACTAAGTGATTTCAACAATTGCATCCACATTACACCTACTTAAAGCAACTCCCAAAATTAGGGTCCGGGCTACTTCCTTGTAATGTTTCGAGAGAGCATGGCCTGATCCATACAGGATTGCGGGCTCCTTGTCAGATTTGTTCTATTGTTCCAAATTGGGATTAGGGATGTTGGAGGAGGAAGTGAGGTCTGCAGATGCTGGAGATCAGAGCTGAAAATGTGCTGCTGGAAAAGCGCAGCAGGTCAGGCAGCATCCAAGGAACAGGAAATTTGACGTTTCAATTAGGGGTGTTGGGACTTGAAAGCAGTGAGTCAGAGGTGTAGAGTCTTTTGTTCTGGGTGTTGGATTCGGTTGGTTTAAACAGAGCTTGTGATAGCAGTGGCTCTCCCAGTCACCAACAGTTTTCGAGGGGTGAATGAAGAGGCTTTGGGGGTTTTACAAAAAGTGAGCAAAGCCAAGCTGTTGAAATTAACAGAGAAACTGGGTTTGGGAGCTTGGAGATAGAATTACAGGAATACCTCAGTGTTTAAATTTGCTGGAAACACTATTAGATTCTTCAGAGATGGCGAAAGTTCAATTGAAAATGACACATCTTGAGTTGGAGGCAAAAGGTGGGATTGCGATTAAAAGCAGAGGGAAGAGAAAAAGATAAAAAAAAATTGCTTGAGCAGAGTAAAAAGAAAAACAAAGAGGAAGAAAGAAAAGGAGAGAGAGTGAAGGAAGAAAGACAGGAAGGTTGAACTTCAGAAGTTGGCCCTTAGACACGAAAGCTTAAAAATGTGTTGCTGGAAAAGCGCAGCAGGTCAGGCAGCATCTAAGGAGCAGGAGATTCGACGTTTCAGGCATAAGCCCTTCTTCTCTCTCACTGCGCACCTCAGGTTCTCCAGCATCCGCAGTCCTCACTTTCTCCTCCTTAGACACGAAAGTCAGCTTAAAAGGATGCATCTGAATGCCGAAGATAAGCTTAGCGAGGATGAGCAAACCCATAGCAGCCAAACGCCTGATGAGAAACTGTTTAAATATACCTAAATTTGTTGAGCAGGATATGGAATCTCTTTTATCTTCTTTGAAAAAGTTCCGAAAGAAATGTGGTGGCTAGAGACCATGTGGGATTTAATTAAACTAAACTGAACTTGGAGGTAGAGCTGGTGAAGAATTTGTATCACTGTCAGATGGAGTATCTGGAGCATATGTGGTGGTGAACAAACCCATCTTAAGCACATCTGAGCTGTGCCATAAGCCTACAGACAATGTTTCAGGACTCTAAGGACGGACCCTGGTCAAACCGACATTGGGTTTGAAAGGAACAACCAAAAGCTTTGATAGGTAGATGAGGCCATTCAAAATAGAACAAACCTGTGGTGCTCTTTGAGAGTCAATTATTTTGGAGGAGTTCAAAACCTCACTTCCTGAAGTAGTAAGAACTCATGTAGAAGAGTTGAGAGTTAAAACAGCAAGCTCAGCAGCTGAAATGGCTGACGGTTATGAATTGGTGTGTTGAGTGAAGTTTGGCTTGCAAAATCAATTTCAATTGGTGAGGGTTAGAAATTGTGGAAAAGAGACATCTTCACATGGAAGGGGAAAATAGATCACGGTGAAGATCATAAGGATAATTTACCACAGGGTAAAAAGGAAACCCTTGAAGGGAAAGAGAAGTTAAAAAAAAACTCTGGTATTTTCACAGAAATAAAGTAGGCCAGATGAAATCACGCGTTGGCTAGTTAGGGAAAGCACTGTGAAGCCAAAGGTAGGAAAACAGGAGAAGCCAGTGAATTTTGTTGGAGTGGTCATGGAAAGCGCAGAGGGGACTAGAAAGCTGCACCAGAACGTACAAACTAGTCGGAGGTTGTTTAAGGAGGGAGTGCCAGATCTTCTTAAACCAAGTACGTGTGAATTTAAAGCTTCCTCACCTTGGTCAGGAGCAGCAGGTGAAGATGTTACCATGTAAAGAGACACAGGATTTTATCAATCTGTGATGTTGAAAGATGTGGAGATACATACTTTTTGTCAGAAAAGGAGTTAGTAATGTGAATTCACAATGAACCAATTATGTAAAGTGAGATTAGAGTGTCCAGGAGAAGAATGGAAAAGTGATAGGAATCCTGGACAACTCCCAGCTCCAGGGATACAGTTTGTCCTTGCTAATGATCTAGTTGGTTCACAGGTAGGAGTGCTGACTGCCGTGGTTGAGAAGCCAGTGATAACTCATGGCAACCTAACTATTGCAGGGCACAAAGCCTGGGATTTTTCCTGGCTGGGTACTAACAAGGTCACAAAGTCACCAGTTGAAACAGGAGAGATCAAAGAGTGCAGATTAGAAAGTTGAAGTGCAATTAGCGGAGCCCCTGTTTGATCAGATGATTGACACAGACTAGGAGCAGATAAATGACAAAGCATCTTTAGCTCAGGTAAGTTAACTAAGTTGCCGCAGAAAGATGAAAATTCAAAGCAGTCGCTTCAAAAGACCTATACAGAAACAGAATCCGAATGTATCCCTCAATGTTCCTATCTTAACAATAATGTCTTAATGAGGAAATAGAGATCATCACATACTCAGACAAATCAGAAATGGGCAAAAGTTCATTAAGTCATATTACCAATGGGTTATAGAATGGAAGTGTTGCGAGTGGTGTATGAGGCATCATTAGCGGGTTATTTAGGAATGAGAAAAAACTCAAGATAAAGTACACAAACATAATTACCGGCCTGGACGGCACAAGGATGGATCTGAATTTTGCTTGGCATGTCAGGTAACTGGAAAACCACAGACAATAATAAAGCCTGCATCTTTAATACCTATTCCTGCATTTGAGGAACCTTTTACAAGAGTCTTAATTGATTGCATAGGACCCCCCCCTGAAACAAAAAGTGGGGATCAGGATATGTTAACAATAATGGATGCATCAACTAGATATCCAAAGGCCACTCCATTACACAACATCACAGCCAGAAGGGTTGTAGACGAATTAGTCAACTTTTTTCACTCGTTACAGACGACCCACAGATATAAAATCAGATCAAGGCTCAAACGTCACATCAAACTTTTTCAAGGAAGTTATGGACAACTTTGGAATAAAAGAATTCTGCGGAACAGCCAGAGTTGGAAAGAGCATCAGATATTAAAGACCACGTTGAGGGCTTATAGTCAAGACTGTTGGGATAAGGGAATTCCAATCATGCATTTTGTAATCAGAGATACACTAAATGTATCGACAAAATTCAGTCCATTTGAATTCACTTTTGGGCATGAAGTGAGAGGATTGCAAAATTTGATTAAGGAGAAATTGGGAAGTCAGAATTCAGAGACTACATATGTGGACTATGTGTCAAATGTTTGAGAACGATAAATAGAGTGGGGAGGTATTCAGAATTCAAAAGTATCACAGCATGAAATGAAACAGGAAGCAGACAAAAAAAATCTAAAACGCACAATTTTGTAATTGGAGATAAGGTGTTAGCATTACATCCAGTGATAGGTGAACCTATAACAGCAAGGTTTAGTGAACCTTATGAAATCGGGATGAAATTGAGTGAGGTGAACTACTTGATAAAGACTCCAGACAGAAAGAAATCTCACAGAGTTTGCCATGTGAATACGCTCAAAATGTATTTTGACAGGAAAGGAAAGCGAAAGGAGACTGTGTTACTGGTCACAACCAAGTTCAGGATTCTAAATGGGGCATTCCTCCATTTAAATTGGACAATGCAGAAGTTGTCAAAAAATTGGGATAAATTATTGAGTTATCTCCCTGAGGGAAATCAAAATGACCTGAAAGAGTTACTACAATCACATGGGGAGATATGTAGAAATAAGCTGGGGAATACTAACCTAATTATGCATGATGTAGATATAGGAGATGCTGTTCCAATTAAGCAACATCCTTCTAGGCATAACCCTCCAAAGTTGGCACAAGTTCAGAAGGAGATAGAATGCATACTCCAAGGTGGTATAATCGAACTGAGTTACAGTGACTGGAGCTCACCCACTGTCATGGTGCCAAAGCCAGATGGTACCCAACGGTTATGTGTGGACTATCGCAACGTCAATGCCGTTACGAAGACTGATGCATTTTAAATTCCACGTTTGGAAGTCTGTGTTGATAAGGTGGGACAAGCAACTTGCATTTCTAAGTTGGAGTTGCTCAGAGGATACTGGCAAGTACCTTTGTCAGAAAGAGCAACGGCAATTGTGGCTTTTGTAACACTGAATAAACTGTATCAGTTTAAAGTCATGCCATTTGGTATGAAAAATGAGCCAGTCACATTTCAGAGATTAACCAATAAGGTCACTTCCGGGTGACCCAATTGTGTAGTTTCTTTTGATGACCTAGTGATTTTTAGTCAGGCATGGAGGGAACATTTGCAATATTTGTCAGAATTGGTCGATTAACTTCAGAAGGCAGACTTAGTGGTAAACCTAGCTAAAAGTGAATTTGCCAAAGCCCGAATCACCTTCCTGGGCCATGTTATTGGGTATGAACAAATGGCCCCATGTGATGCAAAATCAAAGGAAATTGGAGATTTTCCCAGATCATCGACAAAAGAAAAGCAGTCCTATGATTACTGGGATTGAGTGGATTTTATCAAAAATTCTTACCAAATTTTCACAGTGTCACTGCCCCACTAACTGAATTGCTAAAGACAGACAAGATATTTCAGTGGACAGCAGACTGTCAGAAGGCATTTGGTTGTATTCGCTCAAGAAGATAGCTTCGTACTAACTTCTAAAAGGCAGTGAAATGTCAATGATAAATATGACACTAGTTAAGAGACAGTCATCTCCTGTGAAACAGTGACAGAATTATTCAGTTAGATAGACACTTATTAACCTTTCGGCTGGGACATCATACATTCCTGGAAGCACAAAGGAAGATCCAACAAAACCTTACAACTGAACACCGTCCAGACCTGTAATGTTGTGATGGGAGCCTAGTGCTCCCCCAGTAGATCCTGCGCTTACCTCATCATTGTCACAGTGGGGTGACTGACACTGCCAATGAAATCTTACAGGGAACACTACTGCACACTGCCTCTTTTTCAATCATTCACAGGACATGGACATCACTAGCTCGGATAACCATTTATTGCCTATCCCTAATATCCAGCGGGCTGCTAAGCATTAACCGTATTGCTGTGTCTGGAGTCACAAGTTGACCAGACCAGGTACTTAATCTTCCGAAAAGGACATCAGTGAATTTGATGGGTTTTTCCAACAATTGACAATGGATTCATGGTCATAATTCAACCCACAATGCTAGATTTGTGTGAGATTCAAACTCATCTGCCATGTTGGGATTCGAACCAAGTTCCCCAGAACATTACCTGGGTTCTGGATTAAATGTCCAGCAATAATGCCATGAGAACATCATTACAGTCTGAGTGCATGACCTGACCCTTCATTAAAGGCTCTGTCTCAATGCCCTATCTCAGAGGGTTTGTCCTGGCCTGCTTCTGTTTGTCAACGTCCAGCCCTTTGTTGACACTTGCTTGCAATGGTTTCCCTTCCTACACGCTTGGCATGACCTCAGAATCTGCCCAGAATTCCGCTCTATTAATTCTGCTATTTCCCACTCACTCACTGGCCTTCAGTCCTACAGAACCTCAGTTGTTCAGTCATGGCTTGATTTTGCTTACGGGTGAAGTATGATGAAACTTTTATGAAACTTTTACCATTGTGTGGTACAACGTGGAGAGAAATGTGACAACGTTAAGGTTCAGTCAACAAGTTTATTAAGGAACTTCATCAGCTACAGACAGAGCAAAAGGAATTAGTTGCAGCATCAGGACCTGAGCACTGCAGGTGTCTGTTCTTGTAGAGTTACATCCCCACCTCACAGAGGGCACTTCAGAGTCTCCTCAGTGTTTATGGAGGCATGTGTAGCTCACCTCAAGGATATTCTTTCCAATCATTGGAGAATCTGAACATGCTCTGGTAAACATCAGTGGAACGAGTCACAGCCAGGTTCTGAAAGAAGATACTCACACCAAACACGAAACGTCAACTCTGTTTCTCTCTGTGCAGACCTATTGAGTTTCTCTGGGTTCATTTAGGATTTTTACCTTTTTTTAACCTTATAATCAACTTATTCAGAGATGCTATGACCCAGCACTTAACACAGGCCTGCTGGCTCAGAGATAGGGACACTACCACTGTGGTATGGCAGCCTGGATCAGTCACAGTTCCAGTTCTGATTTTTACATTGCAGATCGAACATTGAATAAAAGCACACAATTCCAACAAAATGGATTTGAATTCTGTTTATCATAGGATTATGTCCTTCACAATAATCTTTAAAAGACTTACAGACTTTTTATTTTTGCCGAAGGAGTAATGTTTGAGAGATTCAGACTTTGCGATGTGGGATAACACACCTGTATATTGGAGAGTATGAGGAGTGGACACATCTCCCCAGTTTCCAAAGTTGTTATCACAGACTTTACAGCAGGGCTGGATGAGACAGTTTAACATTAAGGACACTGAAGTGGCACAGACCACTGATAGGTTTTTGCGACCAAAATAGGCTGGTGTGTAGAACAGTGAGTGCCTCATTGATTTCACACCCACAGGGAGTAGATCAGAGGATGGGAACATAGATGGCGATTTGAACCATGTTAGCTGTTGGTGAATGGGGAAGAGGTGGGATTTTGCTTCTCAACTGACTGGATAGACTTACAATTAATCCCAGCATGGGGGAAGATAACTGTCTGTTTATAATAAAACCAAAATACTGCAGATACTGGATATCTAACACAAACACAGACAGAAACATAACAGTTCTGGCCACTTCCAGAGAGACGGAGACAGAACTGCGTTTTTGACTCTTCAGAATTTAGAGTCATAGAATCACAGAATTCTACAGCACAGAGACAGGCCTGACTGGCCCATGTCGGCTAAAATGTCCGTCCACTCTAACCCCATTTTCCTGCACTTGGCCCATATCCTTCTAATCCTTTCCTATCCATGCATTTGTCCAAATTCCTTTTAAATATTGTTGATGCACCCACCTCAACCACTACCACTGGCAGCTCATTCCATATACGTACCTCCCTCTGTGTAAAGAAGTTTCCCCTCAGGTTCCCTTTTATTCTTTCCCCCTCTAACCTTAACCCAATGCCCTCTAGTCCTCAATTCCCCAACCCTGGGAAAAAGACTGAATGTATTCACCCTATCCCTGGCCCTCCTGACATTATTCACCCCCTGTAAGGTGACCCATCAGTCTCCTACATTCTAAAGATAAAAGACCTTGCTTGTCCAACCCCAACCTATAACTCAGACAACTGAGTCTTGGCATCATCCCTTGTAAATTTCTTCTCATTCTTTCCAGTTTAATAAAATCCTTCCTATTATAAGGTGACCAAAACTGAACACAATACTCAAAGTGTGGCCTCACTGACACCATGTATAAATGCAACATCCCAACTTCGATACCCAATGCCCTGACTGATGAAGGCCAGTGTGCCAAAAGCCATCTTCACTGCCCTGGGCCTCCACTTTCAGAGAACTGTGCACTTGAACTCCAATTCCCTCTGTTCCATTATGACCCTGAAGGCTCCAGCATTCACCATGAAACCCCTATCTTGTCTTGACTTACTGAAATACAAAACTTCATGCTCATCTGTGTTAAACTTCATTTGCTATTTCTGGGACCACTTCCCCAGCTGATCAAGGTCCTGCTGTAATTTCTGATAAACGTCCTCACTGTCCACGACAGCACCTATTTTAGTGTTGTCAGCAAGCTTACTAATCATGCCTAATACATTCTCATCCAAATCATTGATATGGATAACATTGGACCCAACAACAACACCTGAGGCACCCCACTAGTCACAGGCCTCCAGCCTGCCAAGCATATTTCCATTATTACCCACTGCTTCCTACCATCAAGCATATTGTGTATCAAATTTGCCAAATCCCCCGAGATTCCATGCAATCTAACCTTTCAGAGCAGCCTACAATATAGAAACTGCTGAAATCCATATAGATTACATCTATCGCCCTGTCCTTGTTAACCTCCCTGGTCACTTCATCCAACAAATCTCACTCACAAAGCCATGCTGACTACTACTAATCAAACTCTGTATTTGCAAACGCATGTGTATCTTTTGTTTCAGAATCCTCTCAAGTAACTTGCCCACCACAGATGTTAGGTTCTATAGTCCCCAGGTTTTTCTTTGCAGCCCTGCTTGACTAATATCACAACATTCGCCAGCCTTCAGTCTTCTGGGACTTGACCCATGGCTAACAGCATTGCTTTTATATCAGTCAGGACCCCAATGATTTCTTCTCTAGCCTCTTGCAGTTCTCTTGGATATATCTGGTCAGGACCAGGAGATTTATCCACCTTCATATGTTCTAATAAATCTAACACTTCCTCAACTTGATATGGACCGTCCCCAAGATATCACCACTAACTTGCCCAGGTTCCCAAGTCTTCATAGCTGAAAATGTGTTGCTGGAAAAGCGCAGCAGGTCAGGCAGCATCCAAAGAGCTGGAGAGCCGACATTTCTTCAGGAATGAAGAAGGGCTCATGCCCGAAACGTCGATTGCCCTGCTCTTTGGATGCTGCCTGACCCGCTGCGCTTTTGCAGCAACACATTTTCAGCTCTGATCTCCAGCATCTACAGACCTCACTTTCTCCCAAGTCTTCATGTCATTCTCCATGGTAAACACAGAAAAGAAATAATCATTGAGAACTTAGGCCCTTGAGAGGTCCGGTTCTCCCTCTGAATATTCTTTTTCCTTTAATATACTAAAATAACCTCTTTGGATTCACCCAAATCTTCTTAGCCAAGGCTATCTTCCGCCGCCTTTTCACCCTCCTGATTTCCTTTTTCGGTAAACTCCTGTATTCCCTGTATACCTCCAGGGATTCCCAAGACCCCAGCTGCCTGTATGTGAACCCCATACCTCTTTTCTTTTTTCCAGTCAAAGCCTCAATATCTCTTGTCATACAGGGCTCCCTATTCCTCCCAAACTTGTCTGTCACCCTCGTGGGAACATATGGACCTTGAAGTCTAACTATCCCACTTTGAAAGGCCTCCTGCTTGCCAGAGATCCCTTTACCTGCAAACAAACTACTCCAATTAACCCCTGCCAGCTCCTGTCTAATTCCATCAAAATTCACCTTGCCACAGTTTAGAATTTGTATCAATGGATCAGTTTCCTGACTCGTCATAACTATTTTAAAATTAATAGAACTATGGACAGAGGTCCCAGAGTTCTCCCCACACTGTCACCTCAGTTCTGCCCTATTTTCCAGGAGTTGGTCAAGTTTTGCCCCTTTCAGAGTTGGACTCTCTGTACAATGCTTGAAGAAATTTGCCTGAATGCACTTAACAAATTCCACCTCATCTAAGACCTTAACACTAACTTACTGAGCTTGTAACTACTGCATTTCTCCAGTATTCTCTGTACTTGTGTGAGATGTGGTTCAAGATCCAACCACGTTTGTTACTGAAATGCAGGGAGTAATTCACGGATGTGAGTGAAGGGATATTTCAGAGCCCTCTTCAGCTCCTCTCTGAATTTACTCTGTGTCAGGGCATAAAGGGCAGTGTTTGTACAGGAGCTCAGGTAGAAGAGCACAGTCCCAGATATGTCAGCGATCAGAACAGGATGGTCATAACTGGGGTAAAAATGGTTGTTGGTAATCTCCGTCAGTAAGAAAACACTGACCTTGGGCATCCACAACAATATAAAACTGCCCGAGACAACAAACAGCAGGATGATGGATTTCCGCCTGTTGACCATCTCTGCATCTCCTCTCTGGTCCCTGTTACTGGGAGCTCGGAGACCCCTGCGTGCCCGATTTGCCAAGACAATGTGCCTGACGGTCAGAGCATTGAACAGCAGGATCAGGAGGTAGGGGATCAATGGGTTCAACAGCTGGTGGAGCCAGAAAAATGCCACCCATCCTGGCAAGATGTAGAACTCTGGTCTGATGCCACAGCCCCAGGGCGCACCACCCCATGTGCCCAAAGATTGGTATCTGAAGTAAAATGGAATGTTCCTCAAAATGCTCACAGAACAAACCATGGTTATCACTGAGGCTGCTGTTCTGGCAGAGCAATATCTGGCTTTCAGATTGTGGCAACAAATGGCCACAAAGCGGTCAATAGTGAAGGCAATGGTCAGCCAGACTGAGCAATCTTTCACGGCATAGCCCATGACAATGTTAAAACTGCACACTGCTGTGTAAAACAGGAAGGAAACTGGGAAATATTTGAAAACCAGTGTTAAAAGTATGATATTGAATACAATGACCAGTAGATCAGCTGTCGCCATGGAAATCAGATAGAGAGAAGTACCTTTGGTGATGCCACACTTTCCGTGAAAGAGAATCACAATCGTCACTAGGTTAGCTGGAAGAGACATTGAAAAGTTATTCCATATGTGGGATCAGAACCCTTAACTGCTCCAGTGTGCACCAAGATCAACAACAACAAGTAAAGGGAAGAATTCAGATTGATAGTCTCATAGCCTCATAGTCCTTTATAGTCTACACTGAAATCCTTTTCAAAAATGGTACATTTATACATCAGGAAATTGATAACCAAAATTGACAGGGTTGTGACAAACAGTCATCTGATTAATTCCAGATAGTGGCAAATTTTGAGAAGCTCAATGAGCAAATTTACATCCAGAATTGCAGATTTATTTTGTTTGGTTTGTGTGGAATGTTAATTGAGGGAGGGAGATTGGTGAGGAATCCCAGGAGTACTGGTGCCTTTTGATCTTGAATATTCAATAACACAAGCAGAAGTGGCTTTGTCTTGATATCACATCTAAGGTCAGCATCTCAGACTGCCCAATATACCAACAGAACTGCAGGACAAGATTTGAATATTGCGCTGCAATTCTGGAATTTACGTTCAACAAAGAACCAAAGTAAGTGAGGAGTGTGAGAAAGCTAAATTAACTGGGACTAATAAATCCAATATAGACAAGTGGGTGAGCTGGTTGCAAGATGGACAAAGTTGCCTCATTCTATGTCATTCCACTTAGAACACTCCCTTGAACAAGACCAATGTGCACAGAGTGAATGAGTGATGATACATTTCCAACTGCAGATGGTGTGTGGCTTGGTGTGGAAATGGCAGGGTGTGGTGTTCCCATATATCTGCTGCCCTTGTCCTTTTAGATGGAAGTGATCATGGTTTTTACAGTGCTGCCTAAGGATCCTTGGTGTAACTTAGCAATGGCATCCACTATTGGTACCACAGTCCTGCACATTCTTCCAGTTCAGAATGAAAACCAAATTCCATGTTTGCTGTTTGAATTGAACCCCTCTCTCCCATTCCCTTCAGCAGTACATCCCAGTCTCTAAATGCTCACTAAAATAAAACATTGTTCCTTCAAAGCTCATTTGTTCCTCTTACCCATTGTATTCTATCTAACAATCCCTTCCAGTCTGCAGGAAGGCCAGTCAGCTTTACATCATTGACACCATCACACGTAGGGCTTACCACAAAGGCTCATTCATTCTGTCAGAATTGGATTCCATTGTTCATTCCTGCAATGTTATAAATTACACAAGTGTCCTGCATTCATGTGGATGCATAGACTGATGGATTGGTAGAGCACTGATGGTTCCTATTCACCTCATAACACTGGGCTTGTGATGCAGGTTTCTGTACCTCCCCTCAATTTTACACTGTGACCTGTTAGTTTAATCTTTAACCATTCTTAATCAGTGCACTTCTTTAAATGTTTAACTGCCATCTCCCTCCAGTACCTTCTCAGTCAGTGAATTGAGCTGACTACAATCCCTGGCTGGAAATGGAAATCTCCGTTCAGCTTTGGTCTGAGTAAGAACTGCAGAGAATCGATTTCCTTGGCTTACAGACATCTAGGCACCGGAAACATTCCACTCCTCTGTTCTGTCAACACCATTGATCAGATGAAGCACTTTGTGAAACTTTCCAGTATTTTCTTGTCCCAAGGACGGTGTACAATTCTCTAACTGCTCTCTATGTATCCACTGTCACCGAATTGCTTTTTAAAAAAATGTTCATTACAAAATCCACTTTAAGGTGTGTGATCAGGGACAGAATTCAAATCAAACAATGATATTGCTTAAAAATAAAACCAATTTCCAATCCTTGACCTTATACCACTGTGTACACTGTCTGCTCTCTGCCTAATGAAAGTCCTGGTATGGGAGACATCATTTTCCTTAGACTTGTTGTCATAATTTTAATCATCTCTATTGTTGAAAACTGCAGAAAGCTGCAACACAAAGAGACGTGGGGGAAACTTGTGCATGAAACACAGAAAGCGAACACGCAGGTGCAGCAGGTAATCGGGAAGGGCCATGGAATGCTGGCCCTTGTTGAAAGGGGGTTAAGAGTAGGGGAGTAGTGCAAGGTGCTGGGGAGACCACATCTGGAGAAATGTGAACAGTTTTGATCCCGTTATTTCAGGAAGGTTAGCATTTTGTTTGAGACAGTTCAAAGAATGTTCACCAGAAAGATCCCTGACGTGGAGGGACTGTCTTATGATCGAAGGTTAAACAGGTTGGGAGTCTAGTCACTGCAGTTTAGATAATGGGAGGTCATATCATTGAAAGAATGAAGATTCTTAAGGGGCTGGACAGGGTAAATACTAAGACAATGTTTCCCCTCTTGGGGAAGTCTAGGGAAAAAAGGGCCCAGTCTCAGCGTGTAGGGTTGAAAATTTAAGATTGAGATGAGGAGGGATGTCTCATCTGAGGATTCTGAGTCTTTCATATTCTTGACCATTGATAGCTGTGGGGTATAAAATGACCTTTTGCATATCTTCGGTTCCATGACTAGATTTTTGATCAGTCAGGAATGAAGAGTTATGGGGAAAGAGAAGAATATGTGGAACGTCTGATCAGCCAAGATTTATTGGTGAAGCAGACTGGAGGGAAAATTCCTTCAAGGTTTAATCTACTGACGACTCTACACACCCGCGTCCAAACCACCCCACACACACCTCCACATCATCTGCAGTTCTGAGAACATTGAGCAACCTCTCCTCTCTTCACATAACTGATAAAATTCCAATCAAATGGCACTGCAGCTTTCCTCCAATCAGACCATCCACATCCCGCTTCCAAACTAATCCATTAAATATTACACATAAAACACAGACCGAACTATAAACACCACATTCAGTAACGGGGAAGATCTCCTCACCTGGAACACAGACAATTGCAAAGAAATGGAAGAAAGCGAATAAGATCTGTAGAATTATTGGTTCTTGCATTGTTAATGTTGGGTGACCTCATTCATTAACTCTCGCGCAGGGCTTGGAGTCTGGACTGAGCTCCTGGGATAAGAATCAACACTCCCTTATACATGATCGTAAACACCGTGTGGTGTTAGTTCTAATCTATTAAGCAGTCTCTTTAAAAGCATCCACGTTACCTTTCACACTCCCACAACACTCGAATATTCCACATGGAAATGTAAAGGGATTGTGAACAGCACTCCCTAAAGAAAATTCCTTGAAAAAAACATGTGTTATTTTCCAAACCTTGGTTCTGACAGCATTTGTTTATCTTTATTTTGTTCATCATCTATCTTCTTTCAGTTTTGTTTCATGGGTCAGTCACTCAATCTAGTATGTTATTGTCGATGGTGGGTTTACATCCTGGAATTAAGGGACAGCTATAGGCTGCTGTCCTTTATCTTTTCAAGAGGATGTTCCCAACTGTACTTTGACTATTACGTAGCACAGAAATTGTACTTGCAATTGAAATAGTCTTAAAATAATAGGAAACATGATGTTTTTCAAGCAGATTTTTAAAATTCACATCAAGCTCTTTTGTAATGAATGTCAATTAGTAACAAACTTACCGCTAAATAAAACAATAAAGCAATTACATGGACTCCAACCGAGCCCATTCCTGCTTCATCAGTTCCATCTTCATTCAACTGAGTCCATTGGAACTCAGCTGAGCTCAGCTCATGGATATTTCACACGTCTGAACTCAGTCTGCTCGAGTTCAAAACAACACCTGGGTACAATGATTCCAATTCTAAAGGAATGTCAGGGCACGTCTAGTACCAGTTATGCATTTGTGGAGATAGTGGAGACTGCAGTTGCTGGAGATTAGAGTCAAAACGAGTGGTGGTGGAAAAGCACAGAAGGGTCAGGCAGCATCTGAGGAACAGGAGAGTTGATGTTTCAGATCTCAGCTCTTCGTCAGGAATGTGAGGGTGTGTGCAAAGGGGGCTGAGAGATAAATAGGAGGGTGGTAACTCGGAATGCAATTGGTGGATGAAGGTGAGGGGTGATGGTGATAGTCAGTGTGTAGGGTGGAGCTGATAGGTGGGAAGGAAGGGGGACAGTTAGGACAGTTCAAGAGGGTGGTGTCGAGTTGGAATGTTGGATCTGAGATAAGGTGGTGGGAGAGGAGATGGGGAAACTGGTGAAACCGACATTGATCCCGTGTGGTTGGAGAGTCCCAATGTGGAAGATGAGGTGATCTTCCACCAGACAGCGAGTGGCTAGAGTTTGATGGGGGAGGAGGCCCAGGATCGGCATGTTCACGGTGGTGTGGGAGGGGATGTTGGAGTGGTAGGGGGAGTTGAAGTGGTCGGTCACAGGGCAGAGAGTTTGTTTAGTGTCTGTGTGTGTGTGTCCTGGAAATGTTCTCTGAAACATTCAGCAAGTTGGCGTCCTGTCTCCTCGGTGTGTAGGAGACCACATTGAGAGCAACAAGCACAGTTGATGAGGTTCGGGAACATCTCTATCAGAACTTGAGAGATTCTTTGGGGCCTTGGATGAAGTTGGGGTGGGAGGTGATGGGTTAGGTTTTGCACCTCTTGCAGTGGCAGGGGAAGGTGGCGTGATTGAAGGGTGAGGTGGTGGGCGGGCGTGGACCTAATGAGGGAGTCGTAGGCGGAATTGTCTCTGCAGAACAAAGATAAGGATGAAGAGGAAACTACATCCTTGGTTGCAGGGTGTGACTGTAGGTGGCGAAAATGGCGGAGGATGATTTGTTGCATCTGGATATTGGCACTTGGCACTTTCCCTTGCCACCACTGTAGATGTAAAACTTTTGCCCACACCACACCCTCACTTGAATCCAAGGCCCCAAAGGATCCTTCCACAACTGACAGAGATTTACATGTTCCTCCACACACCTCGTCTACTGTACCTGTTACTCTCGATATGGTCTCCTCTGCACTGGGGAGACAGGGCGCCAACTTGTTGAATGTTTCAGAGAACTCCTCTGGGACACAGGCATACAGCAACCTCACCAACCTGTGGCTGAACACTTCAACTTCCCCTCCCACCCCACCAAGGACATGCAAGTTCAGGGCCTCCTCCACCGCCAAAGTCTGGCCACCCACTCCCTGGAGGAACAAGACCTCACCTTGTGCCTGGAATCAATGTTGATTTCGCCCGTTTCCTTCTCTCCTCTACCCCCACCTTATCTCAGATCTAACCCGCCAACTTGGCACTGCCCTCTTGAACTGTCCTACCATCCATCCGACATCACTGCTATCTGCTCCACCCATTGCTCTGAACTTTCGCTGTCACCACTCCCACTTTCATTGACCTATATTCTTCCTAGCTACCTTCACCCCCCAGCCCCAACCCCTCCCATATATCACCCAGCCCCGTTGGACACACTCCCTCACCCCGCATTCCTGATGAAGGGCTTATGCCCAAATCATCAACTCGCTTGCTCCTACTACGCTGCCTGACCAGTTATGTGATTGAGCCAATCACCAAGTTACTGAATTTGTTCCAGTCCGGTTACTGTGCACTGCTGGACAGATCTGCTGCCAAGTTTGTGCTGTGCATTTAAAGCATGGAACCTCTGTTATAAATCCTGACTGATAATGGATTAACTCATCAAAGTATGAATGCAAAAGGACTGACTTTGTTGCATTTTTTTGTTTTGCACGCATTAGGACATCGAGCAAGTATACAACTTCAAGTAGAGTACCAGCAATGATACTGTATGGGTTGGTGTTAAGACATGGACTGGGAATGTTAACACTTACCCATGAACATGGGGCAGTTGCTACGGAAGTGATGAGAGAAATGAGCAGGTCACAAAGTAGGTAAAGGCAGCTTTCCACCTGATGGAGCCACTGGAAATTTGAGTTCTCATGTGATCGAATGACTGAAATGACTCGTGTCACAGAAAGGTCAGTTGTGGTAGTTTCTGCATAACATGAAATTCAACGTTGCATCAAGAAAGCAGATCCATCTCTCCGTGTGTGACAATCAGGGTGAGGAAGTAGAGAAACATTCAAGGTGGTCAGAACAGTGCCATCCTTCCTCAATGGTGTTTGGAATGGAAAGGGAACCCAGTTAGGCTTCAGTTTGATAAACCCATGGTTATACTTGATCTGTGTAAGTTCATCACTGTGTAAGGGACCGCTCCTCAGGAAGGTGGTACTGGCCTTTGGAGAATGTACAGTGTGGATTCAGCTGAATGATACGGGATGGGATTATGTCTGTAAAGGGGGAAAGGGGAACGGGTGTTTGAGTGGGGCATGAAGTCTTAAAATTTGATCCAAGTACATTGAAGGACTGACATCATAAAGTACCTCAATCATTCAGGTAGATTAAGGATCTGGAAACCTTTCCCCCAATCACTAAGCATGCTGGGAATGAATTACATCCTGCATTATTAGCACGGGCACAATTCTCTTCTACAAACAGACAAAGGGTGAGTGAGGAAAATGGAATTGCACCATCTGACTGAATGATATGCAGCACCAGTGGGCTTCAGAATTCACCCTTTCTGGGGCTCTGAAAGTGGGGTTCAATTCTCCCTTTCAACAGGGGGGTTTTCAGGGAGAGCAGAGGGGAGGTGAGGGACAGCTGTTAGATCTCCTCTGCTCTCTCTCCAGTGGCAAACACATCCCTCTGGAAATGTGCAGTTTGCTGTCTGTGGTCTAACCAAGTTTATCCCACTGTGCACTGGAAATCAAGCCCCATTATTTCCTGAGTCATCAAAAAGTTGAACACTTATTTAAAGCAACAAGTTGCCCAACAATACACATCATACTACAAGAATACAGGTCTGCAGTTTTCTTTGCTATTTAACTGTTTAATATAATCAAACCAGTTTAAACCAATGACAAAAATTGCCGTGTTGAGTTGCCAAACTGTAATGAAAGTTTAATTGTTAGCTCTTTTATGTAATCCCATTCACACAAGCAAAACCACAGAAGACACAAATATTATGTTTGTTATAAAATTTCATGAAGGAAACACTATTCAGTCGTTCCAGTTGAGATGGCAGGGACTGATATGTTGTTCTCTTTCAGATTCTTTTGATCCCTTCCAAATGTTTGATGATGACATGAGTTTGCAGGAACACCAATTCTCAATTTCCCATTCGCTGTTTGAAAATGTGTTGTTTCTGTGTCTCTGGAAGGAACTTCCAATTGTCCTTTTTAACAGAGGATTTTCAGAGAGAACAGAGGAACGCTGAGAGGGATTACCTATCTACCAGGGTGTCTTCATTCAGTTCCCCATGCAGAAAGGGCAGAGAGTGATACGCATGCTCTGTCTTCGCAGGCTGGTTCCGAACCCTGTATTCTCCACACAATGGGCTGTCGTGAGTGAGCAAGAGATTGTTACTTTGATGAGCTCTCCTGAATACACCACAACTGGTGCATGTTGTAAAATGAATTCAAATAGTGTTTCTGATCAGAATGACACTGAATGCACACACAGACACGCACACGCACACATACACAGCCACACACACACTTAAACATACGTACACATTCTCACACACACACTCACACATACATACACACATACATACACACACACATACACACACAGACACACACACATACACACACACGCACACATACAAACACGCACACGTACACTAACACACACACTCATGCAGATACGCACACACACACACAGCCGTATACCATCCACTCACACACGGACGCGTACACACGCGCACACTCTCTTTTTTTGGATTACATTCTTCTTTAAAGAAAAAACAATGAATCTAAATCTCACAATTTTGATGATCGTTCTCTTGTCCATTTCTGACGCAGTGTCCTTTTGTTAAAAGCAACACCTTTTCCTACTCGGATCCATGAACCAACAAAGTAAAAGTGCTCTCACTCTCTTGGCGGAGCAGGTACCGGCTGTCTGGTGGTGTTTTTTAAAGTCGCGGGTATCGTCCAATTTTAACGGCTAAAATTTAAATTTTTTTAAGCTCCGAGCGGACCCGGAAGCTGGTGTCGCGCTAGGTTACCTGGGAAGGTTTTTTTCCTTACAAAAGCGCGCAGGAGAGGAACCCGAGGCACTACAGGGGTAGAGCCTCCCACCCGCCCTCCTCCTCTAACCTGATAATAAGACCCATTGTGGTAAGCAGCTAAGTGCTGCATTTTGCTTGTTTGTTTCTTTAGATCTAGTTTTTAAAGGTTACCTTTTAGAGGGATGGCAGCGAAGGCAGTGCAATGTTCCTCTTGCAACATGTATGAGGTGAGAGAAGCCATTAGCGTCCCTGCTGATTACACTTGCAAGAAGTGCACCCATCTCCAGCTCCTCCAAGACCGTGTTAGGGAACTGGAGCTGGAGTTGGATGAGCTGCGGATCATTCGGGATGCAGAGGTGGTCATAGATCAGAGCTTTAGGGAAGTAGTTACTCCGAAAGTTATAGAGAGATGGGTGACAGTGAGGGGGAGTGGGAGGAAGCAGCCAGTGCAGGGACCTCCTGCGGTCATTCCCCTCAAGAGCAAGTATACCGTTTTGGATACTTGTGGGGGGGATGACTTACCAGGGGTAAGCAACGAGGTTCAGGCCTCTGGCACGGAGCCTGTCCCCGTTGCTCAGAAGGGAAGGGCGGAGAAAGGTAGAGCGATTGTTATTGGGCACAGATAGTTCGGGGCGCACATAGGCGGTTTTGTGGGAGCGACAGAGACTCACGATTGGTATGTTGCCTCCCAGGTGCAAGGGTACGTGATATCTCTGATCGTGTTTTCTGGATCCTTAAGGGGGAGGGGGAGCAGCCCCAGGTCGTGGTCCACGTTGGCACCAACGATATAGGTAGGAAGAGGGGTGAGGATGTTAGGCAGGCTTTCAGGGAGCTAGGTTGGAAGCTCAGAGATAGAACGAACAGAGTTGTTGTCTCTGGTTTGTTACCCGTGCCACGTGATAGAGAGTTGAGGAATAAGGAGAGAGAACAGTTAAATACGTGGCTACAGGGATGGTGCAGGAGGGAGGGATTCCGGTTTCTGTACAACTGGGGTTCTTTCTGGGGAAGGTGGGACCTTTACAAACAGGATGGTCTGCACCTGAACCTGAGGGGCACCAGTATCCTTGGGGGGAGGTTTGCTAGTGCTCTTTGGGAGGGTTTAAACTAACTCTGCAGGGGCATGGGAATCTGGACTGTAGTTTTAGGGCACAGGACCTTGAGTGTAGGGAGGTTAGGAACATGGCATCGATCTCGAAGAAGGGTGCCTGTAAACAGGAAGGTGGCTTGAAGTGTGTATACTTCAATGCCAGAAGTATAAGAAATAAAGTAGGTGAACTTGCAGCGTGGGTTGGTACCTGGGACTTCGATGTTGTGGCCATTACAGGGACGTGGGTAGAACAGGGGCAGGAATGGCTATTGCAGGTTCTAGGGTTTAAATGTTTTAGTAGGGTCTGAGATGGGGGAAAAAGAGGGGGAGGTGTGGCATTGCTTGTCAAGGATAGTATTACAGCGGTGGAAAGGGTGATGGAGGAAGACGTGTCATCTGAGGTAGTTTGGCCGAAGGTTAGAAATGGAAAAGGTGAGGTCACTCTGTTAGGAGTTTACTACAGGTCTCCTAATAGTCCGAGAGAAGTAGAGGCAAGTATTGCGAGGATGATTCAGGAAAAGAGTGAAAGTAGCAGGGTGGTTGTTATGGGGGACTTTAACTTCCCAGATATTGACTGGGAAAGCTATAGCTCGAGTTCGTTAGATGGGTCGGTGTTTGTCCAATGTGTGCAGGAGGGTTTCCTGACACAATATGTAGACAGGCCAACAAGAGGTGAGGCCATACTGGATTTGGTTCTAGGTAATGAACCAGGCCAGGTGTTAGACTTGGATGTAGGTGAGCACTTCGGGGACAGTGACCACAACTCGGTGACTTTTACTCTCGTGATGGAGAGGGATAAGTGTGCACTGCAGGGCAAGAGTTATAGCTGGGGGCAGGGAAATTATGATGCGGTGAGGCATGACTTAGGATGCGTGGATTGGAAAAATAGGCTTCAAGGGAAGAACACAAATGATATGTGGAGATTGTTCAAGGAACAGCTAATGGTTGTCCTTGATAAGTATGTACCAGTCAGGCAGGGAGTAAAGGGTCTTGTGAGGGAGCCACGGTTTAATAAGGGATTAGAATCCCTTCTGAAAGGGAAGAGGGCGGCCTATGTAAAGATGAGGCGTGAAGGTTCAGTTGGGGTGATTGAGAGTTATAAGGTAGCCAGGAAGGATCTAAAGAGAGAGCTAAGAGCAGCGAGAAGGGGACATGAAAAGTCCTTAGTTGGTAGGATTAGGGAAAACCCAAAGGCTTTCTATCGGTATGTCAGGAATAAAAGAATGACGAGGGTATGTATCGGTCCAGTCAAGGATAGTAGTGGGAAGTTGTGCGTGGTGGCGGAGGAGATTGGAGAGACACTAAATCAATACTTTTCGTCAGTATTCACTCAGGAACAGGACACTGTTGCTGACGTGAATATTGAGTCACAAGTGATTAGAATGGATGGCCTTGAGGTACGTAGGGAAGAGGTCTGGGGAACACTGGAAAGGATGAAAATAGATAAGTCCCCTGGGCCTAATGGCATTTATCCTAGGATCCTCTGGGAAGCTAGGGAGGAGATAGCGGAGCCATTGTCCTTAATTTTTATGTCGTCGTTGTCTACGGGAATAGTGCCAGAAGACTGGAGGATAGCGAATGTGGTCCCCTTGTTCAAGAAGGGGAGTAAGGATAGCCCTAGTAACTATAGGCCAGTGAGACTCACTTCTGTTGTGGGCAAAGTCTTAGAGAGAATTGGAAGGGATAGGATTTATGAACATCTGGATAGGAATAATGTGATCAAGGATAGTCAGCATGGTTTTGTGAAGGGCAGGTCGTGCCTCACAAAACTTATTGAGTTCTTTGAGAAGGTGACCAAGGAAGTGGACGAGGGTAAAGCAGTAGATGTGGTGCATATGGATTTTAGCAAGGCGTTCGATAAGGTACCCCATCGTAGGCTATTGCAAAAACTACGGAGGTATGGCATTGAGGGTGCATTAGAGGTTTGGATTCGGAATTGGCTGGCTGGAAGCAGACAGAGGGTAGTAGTTGATGGTATAGGTTCATCTTGGAGCGCAGTTACTAGCGGTTTTCCGCAACGATCTGTTTTGGGACCATTGCTGTTTGTCATTTTTATAACTGACCTGGAAGAAGGGCTTGAAGGCTGGGTGAGCAAGTTTGCGGATGACACGAAAGTCGGTGGAGTTGTGGACAGTGAAGAAGGATGTGGCAGGTTACCGCGGGATATAGATAAGCTGCAGAGCTGGGCAGAAAGGTGGCAAATGGAGTTCAATGTAGCTAAGTGTGAAGTCATTCACTTTGATAGGAGTAACAAGAAGATGGATTACTGGGCTAATGGTAGACTACTTGGTAGTGTGGATGAGCAGAGGGATCTTGGTGTCCATGTACACAGATCTCTGAAAGTTGCCACCCCGGTAAATAGTGCTGTGAAGAAGGCATATGGTGTACTGGGCTTTATTGGTAGAGGAATGAAGTTCCGGAGTCCTGTGGTCAAGTTGCAGTTGTATAAGACTCTGGTGCGGCCTCATCTGGAGTATTGTGTGCAGTTTTGGTCCCCATACTATAGGAAGGATGTGGAGGCACTGTAACTGGTGCAGAGGAGGTTTACCAGGATGTTGCCTGGCATGGTAGGAAGATCGTATGAGGAAAGGCTGAGGCACTTGGGACTTTTCTCATTGAAGAAAAGAAGGTTTAGGGGAGATTTGATAGAGGTGTACAAGATGATTAGGGGTTTAGATAGGGTTGACAGTGAGAACCTTTTTCCGCTAATGGAGTCAGTTGTTCCTAGGGGACACAGCTTTAAATTAAGGGGTGGTAGGTATAGGACAGATGTTAGGGGTAGATTTTTTACTCAGCTCGTTGTGAGTTCATGGAATGCCCTGCCAGTAGCAGTGGTGGACTCTACCTCTTTATGGTCATTTAAGCGGGCATTGGATAGGCATATGGAGATTATTGGGCTAGTGTAGGTTAGGTAGGCTTCGGTCGGCCCAACATCGAGGGCCGAAGGGCCTGTACTGCACTGTATTTTTCTATGTTCTATGTTTTGAATCCACCACTGTGAACAGAAATGTGGAGGAGACGGTGTTGGACTGGGATGGACAAAGTCAGAAGTCACACAACACCAGGTTATAGTCCAACAGGGTTATGGAGCGAAGCCCCTTCGTCAGATGTAGGGAGAGTGAAACTCACGGACACAGAATTTATTGACAGAAAGATCAAGGGGATGCAGAGAGATCAAAAGATCCCACAAGTCCCTGCAGGTGACCAAGGGTGTTAGACGGTGGGAGCTGCCCGGGTTTCCTCCAGATGCTCCAGTTTCCTCCCACAATCCAAAAGACATGCAGGTCAGGTGAATTGGCCATGCTCAATTGCCCATAGTGTTAGGTGCATTAGTCAGGGGTACATAAGCGGCAGGGGAATGTTTCTGGGTGGATTAATCTTTGGCGGATGTGTTGGGCTGAAGGGCCTGTTTCCACACTGTAGGGAACCGAATCAATTCTCTCAAAAGGAAGATTTTACCGAGATAGAACAGTATGGTGGAGTTATGTTCAATGTGACATGAACCCAAGGTCAGAGTTGAGGTTGGCTTCATGGTTACAGGACTTAGCTATCAGTTTCTGCTTGGTAATTCTGTGTTGTCAATTATCTCAAAGGCTGCCATGGAGAACACATTCCTAGAGATCAGAGGCTGAATATTCTTAACCCCTGAAGGAGGGAGCAAACATTCCTGTCTGGGACATTGTTACACAGTGTCCTTTCATCAGTTGCCATAGCGTCTGCCTGGTCTCGCCAATGCAATCAAAGGAAACATTTCTTGAATTTTGGCAGATACAAAAAGGTCTCGTTCACTCATCTCCTTCAGAGAAGAGAATACGACCATCCGAGCTTAGTGTGATTTTCCATGTGGATCCAGACCCACAGGAATGTGCCTCACTCTGAACTACTCCCGGGAAAGTTAGGGATGGGTCATAATTTTAGCTGGTCAAACCAATCCCAATGATAACCCTTGACTGAATGAACACAGTTGTGAATGAATGCAGAACCAACAGATGGAGAGAATGAGAAAGGAATGGAAGTTAAAAGGGAGATGTTGACAAATTATGAATGTTTGAGGGGAGACATAGCTTCCATGAAGTGTTTCATGTTGAACGTATCACATGAAGCATTAAATGTTTTGTTTCCTGGTGAATATTTTGAGTGTGCGTGGATGTAATTCATCTTAAATTTGTAAAGGGAATCAAGAGACAACTTTCATAACATATATTTTTCTTTTTGCTGTGTCTACACAAATTAGGATGTCCAACTTGTGAAAGGACTGAAGTCAAACAAAGACACAATGCCCACAAGATGTGTTTTTCTTCACTTTTATTCCTTTCCCCCTGAGCTCTCTCTCAGACATGGACAGAAACACCCCCAATGTTTTGTGAAGGAGAGAAAAGGAGGCGAGGGAAGTTTTCCACGTCCCACGGCTCAAGCAGATAATTTCTCCTCTTCATCTCTTTACGTGGAGAATAACAGGGGAATTCAGGGGGGACATGAAGATTGGAGAGAACTCAGAGATGGGCACAAACTGCGTGGGGTATTTCAGTCTCAATCACTTTTCTTATTTTGATGTAGGGATACATTCACAGATGAGAGTGAAGGGATATTTCAGAGCCCTCTTCAGCTCCTCTCTGAATTTACTCTGGGTCAGAGCATAAAGGGCAGTGTTTGTACAGGAGCTCAGGTAGAAGAGCATTGTCCCAGATATGTCAGCGATCATAACAGGATGGTCATAACTGGGGTAAAAATGGTTGTTGGTAATCTCCATCAGTAAGAAAACACTGACCTTGGGCATCCACAACAATATAAAACTGCCCGAGACAACAAACAGCAGGATGATGGATTTCCGCCTGTTGACCATCTCTGCATCTCCTCTCTGGGCCCTGTTACTGGGAGCTCGGAGACCCCTGCGTGCCCGGTTTGCCAAGACAATGTGCCTGACGGTCAGAGCATTGAACAGCAGGATCAGGAGGTAGGGGATCAATGGGTTCAGCAGCTGGTGGAGCCAGAAAAATGCCACCCATCCTGGCAAGATGAAGAACTCTGGTCTGATGCCACAGCCCCAGGGCACACCACCCCATGTGCCCAAAGATTGGTATTTGTAGTAAAATGGAATGTTTCTCAAAATGCTCACTAAACAAACAATGGTTATCACTGAGGCTGCTGTTCTGGCAGAACAATATCTGGCTTTCAGATTGTGGCAACAAATGGCCACAAAGCGATCAATAGTGAAGGCGATGGTCAACCAGACGGAGCAGTCAATAGCAGCATAGCCCATGATGACGTTAAACTTGCACACCGCTGTGTAAAACAGGAAGGAAGCTGGGAAGTACTTGAAACCAAGAGTTTTCAGTATCACATTGAATGCAATGACCAGGAGATCCGCTGTTGCCATGGAAATCAGGTAGATAGATATACCTTTGGTGATGCCACATTTTCCACGAGAGAGAATCACAATTGTCAATAAATTTGCTGGAAGACAGATTGAAACATTATTCCAGGTGTGTGATTGTGAACATTCCCCTTGTTTTGGACCAGGCCAGAACCCACTGAAAACATTTAGACAAAGTAGCCTCTCCCCTATCTTTTTCTCATTTTTAATTGAGATGTGAAGTGAATATTCCAGTTGTGATTCAGCTGGTCAAACCACTCAGCTTAAAATAAAACAGAATTTATTTAAATACTACCATTGAAACATGAACAAAAGAAAGCAGAATTTAGAATAAATTAACTACTGGAAAACTTAACAACTTGACACACAATAATTAACTGTTCCAATCTAGTAACATCCCACAAACACAGCCCTTGGCACAAAGGGAAATTTAAACACAGATTCTTTCAGGCAGGAGGGAACAGCATCCAGAAAGAGATTTCAGAGAAAGGCAGAGGTATTCTTTACAAAGCTTTTAACCTTTCATGTGACTGCTACAGTTACAAAATGAGAAAAAATCTGTAATGGGAGAACCAGCCTCTCGTCTTCCATTGTTTAACTAAACTCTTCGACACCTCTGCCTTTCCAGCCTCTCTTCAAAACATCCAAGCACAGAAGTGGAATGTTGGGTTAGTAAGTTTGCCAATGACACAAAGGTTGATGGTGTTATAGATAGTGTCAGGGGCTGTTGCAAAGTACAACTAGACATTGACAGGATGCAGAACTGGGCTGAGAAATGGCAGATGGAGTTCAACCTGGATAAATGCAAAGTGCTTCATTTTCGAAGGTTGAATTTGAATGCTGAACACAGGGTTAAAGGCAGGATTCTCGGGAGTGTGGAAGAGCAACAGGCTCTTGTGGTCCACATACATAGATCCCTGAAAGTTGCAACCCAAGTTGATAGGGTTGTTCAGGAGGCTTATGGTGTTTTGGCTTTCACTAACAGGGGGATTGAGTTTAAGAGCTGGGAGGTTATGCTGCAGCTCTATAAAGGCCTTGCTAGACCTTGTTAGGCTTGGAATATTGTATCCACTTCTGGTTGCCTCATTATAGGAAGGATGTAGAGGCTTTAGAAAGGTTGCAGAGGGGGTTGACCAGAATGCTGCCTGGATTGGAGGGCTTGTCTTATGAAGCGAGGTTGAGTTAGCTCAGCCTTTTCACACTGGAGAGAAGGAAGAGGTGACTTGGTCGAGGTGTACAAGGTAATGAGAGGTATGTCTAGAATAGATAGCCAGAGACTTTTTCCCAGGGCAGGAGTAGCTGTCACAATGGCTCATATATTTAGGTAATTGGAGGAAGGTAATATGGTGATGTCAGAGGTAGGTACGTTATGCAGAGAGTGGTGGCTGTGTGGAATGCACTGCAAGATTTGCTGGTAGAGTCAGAGACATTTGGGACATTTAACCAACAGCTGGACAAGCCCATGGATGGCAGTGAATTGAGGGGTGTGTAGGTTGGGTTGACCTTAGATTAAGATAAATGCTCTGAACAACATCGCGGGGTGAAGGGACTGTACTGTGCTGGACCGTTCTATGTTGCATGTCCTCAAACCTTTTTAAAATGACAGCATTGTCACCACTGACATTGTCAGCACTGACATCAAGAACAGGAACGTCTTTACAACAACAACAACTGAGAGGTTTTCGAATTTACAATGACCAGGCGCCTGAAAAGACTTTACCACCTGCAGTGCGTGTGTGAAAAATGATAAATTTTGGAATTAAGGAAAGGCAGAAGCAAGGTTGACCAAGTTCCCACAAACAGAATGATAGACCGTACTCATTGTTTCTGTGCGTGATGCTGATTGAAGTAATCAAGGAGCACTGATACCTTCGAATGTTTCATTTCCAAGAAAGCAATCGAAAGTAGCTTGAAGCTGCATGTGGAATCATCATCTCAGACTGAGGAGGACATCATCAGTACCGCTCCGCAGGATAGGGTTTAGAATGATGCTAAAACTCTGGAGTTTGCTCTGAACACAGAATCTTGAAATTCAAACTATGTAACCCATCGAGCTAAAGCACCTTGACTGGGTTGTTAACGCTAAACTGACTGGGAGTTATAAACCCTCAATGCACAATTCGGTGAGCTAGTTGCAAAATAGAACAGTAGAACACAGTCCAGGCTCTTCCCCCGTCAATGTTGTGCCAATCTTTGATCCTACTCGAAGATCAAACTCTGAGATCATTTTACTATCATCCACGTGTCTGTCCAAGTGCTGCTTAAATGTCCTTAAAGTGTCTGACTCTACTGTTACCGTTGGAAGTGCATTCCACTCACACACCTCTCTCTGTTTGATGATCCTGCCTCTGACATCTCTCCTCAACCTTCTTCCAATCACCTGAAAACTATGCCCCCTCATGATAGCCGTTTCTGCCCTGGGAATATATCTCTGGTTACCCACTCTATCCATGTCCCTCATCATCTTGTACACCTCTATCAAGTCACCTCTCATCCTTCTTTGTGACAATGAGAAAAGCTGCAGCATGAACTCGATGCTCTTAAAGTCAATCCTCCTGTAATGAAAGTCAACACACCATATGCCTTCTTAACAACCCGATCAACTTGGGTGGCAAGTTTGAGGGATCTATGGACATGGAAACCAAGATCCCTCCATTCCTCCACACTGCCAGGAATCCCGTCTTTAATCCTGTATTCTGCATTCAAATTTGATCTTCCAAAGAGAACTTTTCCCACTTTTCCAGATTGAACTCTATCTGCCCCTTATCAGCCCAGCTCTGCATCCTGCCAATGTCCCATTGCAACCTACAACAGCCCTCCACACTCTCCACAATGCCACCAACCTTCTCATCAGTGGCAAACTTACTAACCTACCCTTCCACTTCTTCATCCAAGTAATTTATAAAAATCATAAAGAGCAGGACGCTGTAGGGAATCTAATCTCATCAAACCGATCCCTGTGCAACACCACTGGTCACCGAGCTCCAGGCTGAATACATTCCATCTACTGCCATACTCTGTCTGCAATGGGCCAGCCAATTCTGTATCCAGGCAGACAGATTTCCCTGCATCCCCTGCCTTCTTACTCTCTGAATGAGGAGAAAGTGAGGACTGCAGATGGTGAAGGTCAGAGTCGGAGAGTATGATGCTAGAAAAGCACAGCTGGTTGGGCAGTTATGATCACTCCTGATGAACGGTTTATGCCCGTAACTTGGATTCTCCTGCTCCTCAGATGCTGCCTGACTGGTGATTTTCCAGCACCACCCTCTACGACCACTTTCTGAATGAGCCCATTGTGGGGAACCTCATCAAATGCCTTGTTAAAATCCATGTGTGCCACATCCACTGCTCTACCTTCATCAATGTGTTTCATCACTTCCTCAAAGAATTTAATAACATTTATGAGGCATGTTCTGCCCCTGTCAAAATTCCAATGTTTCAAGTGGTTCCACAGAGCAGTCTCATTTGTAAAGGAAGATAAATGTGCACAGAATGAATAACCACAGATACTAGTCAATATAATCATGACTGAGAATGGAAAGAAGGTGCAATCACTTCTGAGAAATCCCTGTGATGTGTTGGAATGATAGCAATCCCCTCCTTTTAGGACCTTCTCAGGGACAGAATTCAAATCAAAACATTGTCACTGCCCCATGATACAACCTATTCCCAATCCTTGCCTTTTTTACAGCTGTGCACACTCTCTGTCCTCTGGTTAATCTAAGTTCTCCCACTTCCCTTCTGATTTATATTAGCAAGGAGTGATGATGGATATTGGAACATTGGACCTGAAAACGATTAGCCCTTTTTCTCAGTGTACAACATTAATAACGACATGGGCTGTCCGTGGTGAACAGCCCATTATATATATTTTCCCACAGCACTCTTTGCATGAAACATAAATCATTCAGAACAAAATGGAGATTGCAAAGTAAATGAAAGTAGGTCTCTCACTTCAATCCCCTTTCTGATTGAGTGGTGTGCTTAAAATTATTAACAAAATGGAATTGGGTTCTTGCTCTACAAAATGGAAGTGTAGATTCTGAATTAATGGTGATTAATGGGATTGTGCAAAGATCCAATATTGTTACTCTGCTAACCATGAGTTCCCTTAGTGGAAGAGAGAGCATCGAGCAGCGAAAAGACATCAGGCATTAACCAATAAAACTGCATGTTAATTGTAAAAAAATTCCTTACCCAGAGAAGATATAGAACATAAAATTCATTGTATAACAGGACAATGGGTTGTTTTTATTCACTAAGGGATGAGGGTTTGTTGGTTTGTCCAGTGATAATTGCCAATGAATAGCCCATGAGAAGGTGGGGGTGAGCTGTAATTCTTGATTTGCTGTACTCCAAGTGTTGTATGTAGACCCATAATGCTGTTAGTGAGGGAATCCCAGGATACTGAGCAAGGGGCACTGAAGGTACAGTGATAGGTTTCCAAGTCAGGATGTGGAGTGGCTTGTCTGGGAACTTTCAAGGGGTGCTGGTCCCATGTATCTGTTGCCCTCGTCCTTCTAGATGGATGTGTCCATGTCTTTGGAAAGTGCTGTCGAAGGAGCCTTGGGGAATACCTGTGTGGTGCATCTTGTGGATGGTACACACTGGTGTTACCATAGTACTGCACATTCTTCCACTCCGGAATGGAAACAAAATTCCGTGTGGGTTACCCAGATAGAACCCCTCTCTCCCATTCCCTTCAGCAGTACATTCCAGTCTCTAAACACTCACTACCATGAAACACTGTTCCTTCAAAGCTCATTTGGTCCTCTTGCCCATTGTATTCTATCTAACAATCCCTTCCTGTCTGCAGGTTGGCCAGTTAGCTTTATATCATTGATACCATCACATGTAGGGCTTAGCACAAAGGTGAATTCAATTTTTCAGAATTGGATTCCATTGTTCATTCCTACAATGTTATAAATTACACAAGTGTTCATCATTCCATGGGATTGCATAGGTTGGTGGAATAATAAAGATTGAGTGAGATTGTTGGATATTATCCCTCTCTCTATCACAACTCCCTCAACATTACTGTTTGACCTGTGAGTTTAGTGTTTTCACATTCTTACCCCATACTCTTCATAAAATTGCCAGCAGTCATCTCCTTCCGGCACCCGCTCAGTCAATGAATCCAACTGACAACAACTCACAGCAGGAAGTGGAAATCTCACTCCACCTCTGGTCCGTGTAAGAACTGCAAAAAATAGATTCCCTCTTCTTCCAACTTTCCTGTCACTGGAAACATTTGACTTATTTGATCTCGCAGCACCATTTATCAGATGAAGCAGCTGTGTAAGATCTTCCCAGCTCCTTTCTGATCCATGGAAGATGTGCAATTCTCTGAAGGCTCTGCATGGATCTGAGGTTATCAAATTACCATTTTTAATCTCCTTCCATTTAGCACCTTCCCAGGGACAGAATTCAAATCAAAACATTGTCACTGCCCCAAGATACAACTTATTTCCAAACCTTGCCTTTTTTACACACACTCTCTGTCTTCTGGTTAATCAAAGTCCTGCTACAGGAATCATCATAATTTTAATCATTTCTAACATTGAAAACTGCAGAGAACTACAATGCCAAAGCGCTTGGGGAGACTTGTACATCAAACACAGAAAGCTGGCAGACAGGAGCAGCAGATCATCAGGAAGGTCAATGGAATTTGTCCCTGACTTCCAGGGGGTTGGAGTATAAGAGTAGGGAATTCTTACTTCAACTGAACAAGGTTCTGTGGAGATCACATCTGGAGAAATGTGAGAAGATTTGGTCCCATCATTTATCATTTCATTACAGGCAGTTCAGAGAAGGTACTGTAGCAAGATCCCTGGAGGATTTGTCTCGTTTGCAAAGGTTACACAGGTTAAGACGGTAGTCACTGAAGTTAAGAAGACTGGGAGGTGACATCATTGAAAGAATGAGGATTCTTAAGGGGCTGGACAGGGTCAATGCTGAGAGGATGTTTCCCCTCATGGGAGACTCTAGGACAAGGGGGCACAGTCTCAGAATATAGGAGCTGAAATTTAACACTGAACTGAAGGGAATGTCTTCCCTCAGTGGGTTGTGAGTCTTTCAAAATCTTTGCCATTGTTAGCTGTGAGATATAAAAATCTTTTGTATATTTTAGGCTGCCTTACTAGATTCTCGATCAGTCGGAGGATCAAGGGTAATGGGGGAAGAGCAGGATGTGGGGAATCTAAGATCATCCGAGATCCGATTTATTAGTGAAGCAGGCTCCAGGGGTAATTTCTTCAGGTTTTGGGGTTTATTCTGCTCACGCTCTCTATCCCGCCATCCCTGCATTCCCCACCATTTTCAATTCCAAGGACACTGGGCAACCTCTTTCCTCTCTCCATACAACTGAGGATTCTCATTCCTGTACCATTCCGGAAAAATGGCACTGCAGCTTCCCCAAGGTCACTCCTTCAATCAGTCCATCCACACACGCTTCCAAAGTAATCCATCAAATATCTCACCATAAAACACAGACAGAACTATAAACACCACACTCAGTAACGGGGAAGATCTCCTCACCTGGAACACAGACAATTGCAAAGAAATGGAGGAAAGCGAATAAGATCTGTAGAATTATTGGTCCTTGCATTGTTAATGTTGGGTGACCTCATTCATTAACTCTCGCGCAGGGCTTGGAGTCTGGACTGAGCTCCTGAGATAAGAATCAACACTCATTTATACATGATCATAAACAACATGTGTGATGTCTCATGTTAGTTCAAATCTAGTCAGCACTCTCTTCAACCCCATCCCCATTACATAGCACAGTTCCACTACACTGGTTTATTCCATGTGGAGATGCAAAAGGATTGCAAACAGCACTCCCTAAGGAATGTTCCGTAAAAATAAAACTTGTGGTTGTTTTCCAAACCCTTTTCTGACAGCATTCATTATTATTATTTCTTGTTCATCTCCTACTTTCTTTCAGTTTAGTTTCACATAAGTCACTCAATATATTATTGTCCATGGAGGGCTCACATCCTGGAATTAAGGGACAGCAACAGACTGCTGTCCTTTATCTTCTCGAGAGGATGTTTTCAACGGTGCATTGTGTATTAAGGAGCTCAGAAATAGTACTTGCAATTGAAATGATCTTAAAATAATGGGAAACATTTTATTTCTCAGATTTTAAAATGAACTTGAAACACATTTCTAATCAATATCAAAATGTAGCAATCTTCCACTGAATAAAACAATAAAGCAACGACATGGATTTCAACCGTGCCCATTCCTGCTCCATCAATTGGAGTCCAACTCAACCCATCCCCATCCAACTGAGTCCATTGGAACTCAGCTGTGCTCAGCTCATGGATGTTTTACACACCCGAACTCACACTGTTCGAGATCAACACAGCACCCAGGTGCAATGGTTCCAATTCCAAAGGAACCCAATATCACGGCACATTCAGCAACAGTTGTGTATTTGTTCATATCACTGAGTTGCTAAGTTTGTTCCAGTCAAGTTAGTACACACACTGGACAGATCTGCTAGCGATTCTGTGTTTTACTCTTTGAAGCATGGATTCAGTGTTCTGCATAATGGCAAATGATGGATCGGAAAATCAAATTATCATTAAGAAAGAAAGTACTTTGTTGCAGTTATTGTCTGGCACTTATCAGGATCATGTGCAAGAATGCAAATTCAAGTGGAAAACCACCATTGATACTGTATGGTTCAGTTTAAAGTCACAGACTGGGAATGTGAGTACTTACCAGTGAACATAGAACAGTTGCTATGGAAGTGATGATAGACACGAACAGCATATTTAAAGTTGGTCATAAAGTAAACAAAGAGTTTTCCACCTGATGGAGAGACTGAAATTTTGGTTTGTCATGGGATCTAATGGTGGAACTGCAATGTGCCACAGAAAGGTCAGCTGTGTCAGTTTCCACAGAGTGAGAAATTTAACGTTGTACCAGGAAAGCAGATCCAACCATCCCTGTGTGACAATCAGGGTGAGGAAGTTGAGAAACATTCAAGATCCTCAGAGCAGTGCCATCCTTCCTCAATGGTGTTTGAAATGGAAAGGGAACCCAGTTAGGCTTCAGTTTGATAAACTCTTGGTTACACTTGATCTGTGTAAGTTCATCGTTGTGTAAGGTACCGCTCCTCAGGAAGATGGTACTGGGCTTTGGAGAATGTAGAGTGTTGATTCAACTGAATGACAGGAGGAGATAAAGGATGGGATGATGTGTGTGGAAAGGGGGAAACAGAAACGGGTGTGTGGGCGGGGCAAACAGTCTTAAATGTCAGCCAAGTGCATTGAAAGACTGACATCATAAAGTACCTCAATCATTCAGGTAGAGTGAGGATCTGGAAACCTTCCCCCCAGTCACTAACCATGTTGGGAATGAATTACATCCTGCATTATTAGCACGGGCACAATTCTCTGGTACAGACAGACAAAGGGTGAGTGAGGAAAATGGAGCTGCACCATCTGACTGAATGATATGCGGAACCAGTGGCCTTCAGAATTCATCCTTTCTGGGTCTCTGAAAGTGGGGTTCAACTGTCCCTTTCAACAGGGGGTTTTCAGGGAGAGCAGAGGACAGGTGAGGGATAGCTGTTTGATCTTCTCTGCTCTCTCTCCAGTGGCAAACACATCCCTCTGGAAACATGCAGTTTGCTGTCTGTGGTCTAACCAAGTTTATCCCACTCTGCACTGGAACTCAAGCCCCACTATTTACTGAGTCATCCAAAAGTTGAACATTTGATTAAAGCGCCAAATTGCCCAAATATACACATCGTAATAACAGAATATGGGCCTGCAGCTTTCATTGCTATTTAACTGTTTAACATAATCAAACCAGTTTAAACCAATCACAAAAAAAAAGCTGTGTTGAAATGCCAATCTGTAACTACAATTTAATTATTCTCTCTTTTAAGAAATCCCATCCACGTAAACAAAGTCTGAGAAGACACAGATATCCCATTTTGCGATAAAGTGATATGGATGTTTTCGCTTCACTGACTTTTCCGTACCCTGGTATTCTCCATGCACTTGGCTGCAGTGACCTGTCCAGGGAACAAACAAGAGATTGTCACTGTGCTGAGATCTCCTGAACACACAACAGCTGGTGCTATTTGGAAAACTAACCAAAATAGCATTTCTGATCAGAATTGCAACGAATGTGCATGTACACGCGCGAGCGCACGCTAACGCACACACTTATTCTCTCTCTCACACACACGCACTTACACACGCACACACTCAAACTCACCCACACATGTACACACACTCATATACATTCACAAATGTGCTCGGACGCAGACATGCATGCACTTACACACAGACACACTCACAAACACATGCACACAGATGCACACTCAAACACACATGTACGCGCAAACACACCCATATCGATTCCACACACACACAGTTACACACGCACACTTTTTTTTGGATTCATTTCTTCTTCAATGAGACAATAATGAATATAAATCCGATCATTTTGATGCTAACTGCCTTTTCCCTCAGGTGGGGAGATTTGAATGCGGGACACAAAAAATGGTGATTAGAGAAAGATTTAATAAAGACATCAGAATCGAACTTTTTACACAGATGGTGCGGATTGACCTTTCTGAGCAAGTGGGGAATGCAGGTACATTGACAAAGTTTAAATGACATTTGGATGGATACATGAATTGGAAAAGTTTGGAGGGACATACACCATGAGCAGGCAGGTGGGACTAGTTTAGTTTAGGTTTGTTGTTGGTCTGAATTTGTTGGAATGAAGGGTCTGTTTCCGTTCTCTCTGAACCAAGGACTATGACAGTAGCTTATTCTAAGACTATAACCACCGTCCTACACAGTGTCCTTTTGTTCAAAGCAATACCTTTTCCCACTTGGGTCCATGGTCCATTCTGAACACAGGTGTGTGGGGGCCAGTTTTGGACTCGGGTGGACCAAGTCAGAAATCACATGACACCAGGTTATAGTCCAACAGGTTTATTTGAAATCACAATCTTTCAGAGCACAGCCCCTTTGTCAAGTGAAGTGAGAGTGAAGTTCTCAGAACACAGAATTGATAGGCAGGGAGACCTGGGCTGGGCTGGGGGGTGGTGGGGGGAGGTGAGGGAGAGGTTGCAGAGAGATCAAAAGATCATGCAAATGTTGTGAGTGGAGTGTGGAATAATAAGTTTCTGCAGGTGACAAACGGTGTTAGACGGTGTGAGGGAAGTGTCAACAGCTGAATAGCGAGTGAAGGGATGGTGTATAATCTGATTAAATGAGGCAGAGAGATAATGGCAACGAATTAATCAGAATGTGGTGCTGGAGACAAACCAAATGTCTGGAGTAACATCGAACACAAACAGAAGATGCTGGAAAAGCTCAGCAGGTCCAGCAGCAACTGTGAGGAAAAGCAGAGGAAGGGTCACAGGACACGGGATTGGCGATTGTTGCACAGTGTCCATTCATCTTCTGTTGTAGTGTCTACACGGTCTCGCTAATACACCATGCCCAGGGCATCTTTGCCAGCAGACCAACACAGTCAATAGAGTGCCCTTCATCGTCTAGTTCTTCCTAGGAGTGGATGACTACGCCATGTTCCTCACAGCCTTTAACAAATCATTGATAGAGGCAAATATCTCACCATGATCAACCCTACGTCTCCACTTCTCACCTTCAAACCACCACCCAACCTTAAACAGACCACCGTTCCCAACAAACTGCCCAGCCTTCAGGATCACATTGACCACAACGCCGCACAACCTTGCCACAGCACCCTCTGCAAGACATGTCAGATCATCACCATGGATACTACTATCACACGAGGGAACACCATCAACCACGGGCGTGGCAGAGACTCATGTGACTCGGACAATGTTGTCTACCTCACATACTGCAGGCAAGGCTGCCCCGAGGCACGGTATATTGGTGAGGCCGTGCAGACGCTACAGCAGTAGGTGAATGGACACCGCGCTTAAATAGCCCAGACAGGAATGTTCTCTCCCAGTTGGAGAACAATTCAGGGAGCAAGGTCATTCAGCCTCTGATCTTCTGGTAAACGTCCTCCAAGGGTCGCCTTCGAGATACACAGCAACGCAGAATCATTGAGCAGGAACTGATAGCCAAGTTCTGTACCCATGAGGATGGCTTCATCTGTGATCCTGGGTTCATGTCATTCTACAACTAACCCCACCACACAGTTCTACATCTATAAACACTAACTTCATGTTCAGTTTTGACGCTATCACCTGGATAACCTGCTAGAATCTCTCTACGGTTTTAGTTTGTGTAGTTTTGTATTACTTATTACATTGTTTTGACACTCAGTGTGTGCCTCTTGAACTTACCATGTTATTCCAGTCATGTCAATTCACTCCAGCACCACATTAGTTTTATTTATTGTAATTATGCCTCTGTCTCAATTAATCAGATCATTGACCATCCTTTTACATGATATTCAGGGATTGACACTTCACTCACACCATCCGTCATGTCTGATCACCTGCACGGTTTTGTTACTCAGCCTCTCAATAGCTCTCTTTAGATTGTCTCAATTTCCTGGCATTATTCTGCCATTATCTCTCCGCATGTAACATCTGTCCACGTGAGCTTCCCTCCACTTCACCTGATGAAGGGGCAGCGCTCCGAAAGCTTGTGATTTCAAATAACCTGTTGGAGTATAACCTGGTGTCATGTGATTTCTGACTTTGTGCATCCCAGTCCAACTCTGGCACCTCCACATTATAATGTAGTGAACGAGTTTGTCTTTAGACACGGAGAGGAGCAGAGAAAGGGAAACCTGGGAGGTTCAGTGAAAAGAAGGGAAGTTAGGATGAGGTGATGTCCTTGTGGAGTTATCACGGGCTGTTCATCCAATGTTCTGAGAACCCGAATCCACATTCCACCACAGAGATATCCCCACACTGAAAATCTGGAGATAAACTCAAAAGGAACATGAAACAGTTCATCATTGTTGCTGGATAAAAAGCCATCTGGTTCACTCATATCCATCAGGGAAGGGCAAACCATCATCCCTGTTTGGTCTGACCCGACAGGTGACTCCAGACCCTCAGAAAAGCGCTTCACTGTGAGCTACCAACCCCTCCACCGGGGAAGTTAGGGATGGGTCAGAAATGCTCCTTTAGCCAATCCCAGTGATATACCTTGAATGAGTGAACACAGTGTGAATGAATGTAGATCCATCAGATGGAGAGAATGCGAAAGAAATGATAGTAAAATGAGCGATAAGGACAAATTATGGATGTGTGGAGACAGAAATAGCTTCAGTGATGTGTCTCAAGCTGAAAATATCACTTTAAACCTTAAAGTCTTTGTTTCCTGGAGAACATTTTGAGTGTGCATGATTATAGATCGTGTGAGATTGGTGAAGGGAATCACATAAAACCAAGACACAACATTAACAACGTACATTTTTTTTCTGAAGTCGCACCAATGTGCATTATGTCAGGATTGTGAAAGGAATAAGGTAACACCAAGGCACAAAGTACATACTGTACATTTTTCTTTATTTTTCTTTATTTCCTCCCGAATACTCTCTCGGACGTGAACAGAATCACCTTCAATGTGGTTAAAGGAGAGAAAAGAAGGTGAGGGAAGTTTTCCAGTCAGACGGGAAACTGACCGTTCTCATACCCTTGGACAGGATCCAGCGCACGAGGTAATCCAGACCACTGCCTGCTGGGCGGAATATTAAAATACCATCCAAAATGCGTTGCACTCCACAGGGCTTTGGGGAATGGGGCTATTGGAATGGTGTCTGTGCTGGAAGGGATATCAGGCAGGGTGTTTATTGAGAAGCAGAGTGTGTCAGAGATTTATCAGTCATCTGAAACCTCACAGGAAGAATGAGATGCCCATAAATTGACACCTCTTGAAAAACTGATCTTATTTTCTTTAAGGATGTGGGACAACTGTATTTCTCAAGGAAAGGTTTGATTAGGAGAAGTCAACATGGCTTTGCATGTGGAGATCATGCCTCACAAATTTGTTAGAGTGTATTGATGAAGTGAACAGGAAGGTTGAAAAGGGCCGGCCGATTTGTATTTCAGTTCGGCCATTGATAAGGGTGCTCTGGAAGGTTAGATCGCACGTAATGCAGGATTAGCTGGCAAATTGGATACAAAATTGGCTCGATGGTAGGATGCAGAGCATAGTAGTGGAAGGATGCTTGTCAGACTGGAAGCCTGTGACTAATGGAATGCCTCAGGGGTTGGTGCTGGGACCATTACTGTTTGTTATCTATATCAACCATTTGGATGAGAATGTACAAGTTTTGACATGCTTCGTCAGTTTGCAGATGACACTTAACAAGGTGGTATCTTGGACAGTGAGGAAGGTTATCAGGAATTGTAGCAGGATATTGACACCTGGGGAAATAGGCTGAGAAATGGCAAATGGAGTTTAATGCAGTTAAGTGTTTGGTCTCGCATATTGGGAAAGTCAAATAAAGGGAGGAGTTTCATGGTGAATGGTAGGGCCTTAAGGAGTGCAATGGAACTTGGAGTTCAGGTTCACAGACCTGTGAAAGTGGAATCACAGGTAAACAGGGCAGTGAAGAAGACTTTTGTCACATTGACCTTATCAGTCAGGGCACTGAGTAGTGAAGGTGGGAAGTTATGGTGCAGTTATCCAGGAGCGGCTGCACGGAGACCATTGTGTTCTGTTTTGGTCACTTTGTGATTGGAAGAATGTTATCACACTGGAAAGAATGTAAAAGAAATTTACAAGGATGGTGCCAGGACTCAAGGAACTGAGTTATAGGGAGAGTCTGGAGAAACTAGGACAATTTTCTTTTGAGAATAGGAGACTGAGTGGAGACATTATCGAAGCATCTAGCACCATGAGAGGCATGGATCGGGTAAGTGCACTCAGACATTTTCCCGGGATTGGGAAATTGAGGACGAGAAGGCATCAGCGTAAGGTTAGAGGGGAAAGAATGAAAGGGAACCAGAGAGATTTTTTACACAGAGGGTGATATGGATATGGGATGGGCTGCCAGTGGAAGTGGTTGAGGGGGGTACATTAACAACATTTCAAAGGCATTTGGACAAATACATGGAGAGGAAAAGATTGGAAGGATATGGGCTAAGTACAGGGAAATGGGGGTTAGCGTGGATGGATATTTTGGTTGGCATGGAGCAGTTTGTACCAAAGGGCCTAACTCCATGCTATAGGACACTATGCATCGATGAGAAATGGTGAGAGCACAGAGAGGGACAAAAACTTCAGTCTTAATCACTTTTCTTATTTTGATGTAGGGATACATTCACGGATGAGAGTGAAGGGATATTTCAGAGCCCTCTTCACCTCCTCTCTGAATTTACTCTGGGTCAGAGCATAAAGGGCAGTGTTTGTACAGGAGCTCAGGTAGAAGAGCATTGTCCCAGATATGTCAGCGATCATAACAGGATGGTCATAACTGGGGTAAAAATGGTTGTTGGTAATCTCCATCAGTAAGAAAACACTGACCTTGGGCATCCACAGCAATATAAAACTGCCCGAGACAACAAACAGCAGGATGATGGATTTCCGCCTGTTGACCATCTCTGCATCTCCTCTCTGGTCCCTGTTACTGGGAGCTCGGAGACACCTGCGTGCCCGATTTGCCAAGACAATGTGCCTTACGGTCAGAGCATTGAACAGCAGGATCAGGAGGTAGGGGATCAATGGGTTCAGCAGCTGGTGGAGCCAGAAAAATGCCACCCACCCTGGTAAAATGAAGAACTCTGGTCTGATGCCACAGCCCCAGGGCACACCACCCCATGTACCCCAAGATTGGTATCTGAAGTAAAATGGAATGTTTCTCAAAATGCTCACAGAACAAACCATGGTTATCACTGAGGCTGCTGTTCTGGCAGAGCAATATCTGACTTTCAGATTGTGGCAACAAATGGCCACAAAGCGGTCAATAGTGAATGCAATGGTCAGCCAGACTGAGCAATCTTTCACGGCATAGCCCATGACAATGTTAAAACTGCACACTGCTGTGTAAAACAGGAAGGAAACTGGGAAATATTTGAAAAGCAGTGTTAAAAGTATGATATTGAACACAATGACCAGTAGATCAGCTGTCGCCATGGAAATCAGATAGAGAGAAGTACCTTTGGTGATGCCACACTTTCCGTGAAAGAGAATCACAATCGTCACTAGGTTAGCTGGAAGAGACATTGAAAAGTTATTCCATATGTGGGATCAGAGACCTTCACTGCTCCAGTGTGCACCAAGATCAACAACAACAAGTAAAGGAAAGAATTCAAACAGATGACCACCAGATGCCTCATAGTCCTTTATAGTCTACACTGAAATCTTTTCCAATAATGTTCACCTTATATGTCAGGATATTGATAACCAAAATTGAGTTGTGACAGTCATCTGATTAATTCCAGATGTTAGCAAATTTTGAGAAGCTCAGCGAGCAAATTTACATACAGAATTGCAGATTTACTTTGTTTGGTTTGTGTGGAATGTTAATTGAGGGAGGGATATTGGTGAGGAATCCCAGGAGTACTGATGCCTTCTGACCTTTAATATCCAACAACACAAGCAGAAGTGGCTTTGTCTTGATATCACATCTAAGGTTAGCATCTCAGACTGCCCAATATACCAACAGGACTGCAGGAAAAGATTTGAATATTGCGTTGCAATTCTGAATTTACATTCAACAAAGAATCTTCAGATTTAATGTTTACCACATATTGAACCAAAGTAAGTGAGGAGTGTGAGAAAGTTAAATTAACTGGGACTAATAAATCCAATATAGACAAGTGGATGAACTGGTTGCAAGATGGACAAAATTGTCTCATTCTCCGTCGTTCCACTTCGAACTCTCCCTTGGACAACAAGACAAATGTGCACAGAGTGAATGAGTGATGATACATTTCCAACTGAAGATGGTTTGTGGCTTGGTGTGGAAATGGCAGGGGATGGTTTTCCCATATATCTGCTGCCCTTATCCTTTTAGATGGAAGTGATCATGGTTTTTACAGTGCTGTCTAAGGAGCATTGGTGTATTTCTGCAGTTTAACTTAGCAATGGCATCCACTGTTGGTACCACAGTCCTGCACATTCTTCCAGTTCAGAATGAAAACCAAATTCCATGTTTGCTGTTTGGATTGAACCCCTCTCTCCCATTCCCTTCAGCAGTACATCCCGGTCTCTAAACACTCACTAAAATAAAACATTGTTCCTTCAAAGCTCATTTGTTTCTCTTACCAATTGTATTCTATCTAACAATCCCTTCCAGTCTGCAGGTTGGCCAGTTAGCTTTACATCATTGACACCATCACATGTAGGGCTTACCACAAAGGCTAATTCATTCTGTCAGAATTGGATTCCATTGATCATTCCTGCAATGTTATAAATTACACAAGTGTCCTGCATTCATGGGGATGCATAGACTGATGGATTGGTAGAGCACTGATGGTTCCATTCACCTCATAACACCGGGCTTGTGATGCAGGTTTCTGTACCTCCCCTCAATTTTACACTGTGACCTGTTAGTTTCATCTTTAACCATTCTTAATCAGTGCACATCTTAAAATGTGGAACTGTCATCTCCCTCCAGTCCCTTCGGAATCAGTGAATTGAGCTGACAACAATCCCTGGCTGGAAATGGAAATCTCCGTTCAGTTTTGGTCTGAGTAAGAACTGCAGAGAATCGATTTCCTCGGCTTACAAACATCTAGTCACCAGAACCATTCCACTCCTCTGTTCTATCAACACCATTGATCAGATGAAGCACTTTGTGAAACTTTCCAGTCCCTGGACAGTGTACAATTCTCTAAAATCTCTCTATGTATCCACTGTTACCGAATTTCTTTTTTAAAAGATGTTCATTACAAACTTCACTTTACGGTGCGTGCTCAGGGACAGAATTCAAATCAAAGTAATGGTATTGCTTAAACATCAAGCCAATTTCCAAACCTTGACCTTGTACCACTGTGCACAATGTCTGTTCTCTGCCTAATGAAACTCCTGGTATGGGAGACATCATTTTCCTTTGACTTGTTGTCATAATTTTAATCATCTCTATTGTTGAAAACTGCAGAAATCTACAACACAAAGAGACATGGGGAAACTTGTGAATGAAACACAGAAAGCGAAAATGCAGATGCAGCAGGTAATCGAGAAGGGCCATGGAATGCTGGCCCTTGTTCAAAGGGGGTTAAGAGTAGGGGATTAGTGCAAGGTGCTGGGGAGACCACATCTGGAGAAATGTGAACAGTTTTGATCCCGTTATTTCAGGAAGGTTAGCATTTTGCTTCAGACAGTTCAAAGAATGTTCACCAGAAAGATCCCTGATGTGGAGAGATTGTCTTATGATAGAAGTTTAAACAGGTTGGGACTCTTGTCACTGCAGTTTAGATAATGGAAGGTCATATCATTGTAAGAATGAAGGATCTTAAGGGGCTGGACAGGGGAAATACTAAGACAATGTTTCTCCTCATGGGGAAGTCGAGGCAAAAAAGGGCCCAGTCTCAGCGTATAGGGGTGAAAATTTAAGATTGAGATGAGGAGGGATGTCTAATCTGAGGATTCTGAGTCTTTCATATTCTTGACCATTGATAGCTGTGGGGTATAAAATGACCTTTCGCATATCTTCGGTTCCATGACTAGATTTTTGATCAGTCAAGAATCAAGGGTTATGGGGAAAGAGAAGAATGTGTGGAACGTCGGATCAGCCAAGATTTATTGTTGAAGCAGACTGGAGGGAAAATTCCTTCAAGGTTTATTCTACCGACGTCTCTACACACCCGCGTCCAACCCACCCCACACACACCTCCACATCATCTCAAGTTCCGAGAACATTGAGCAACCTCTCCTCTCTCCACATAACTGATAAAATTCCAATCAATTGGCACTGCAGGTTTCCTCCAATCAGACCATCCACATCCCGCTTCCAAACTAATCCATTAAATATTACACATAAAACACAGACCGAACTATAAACACCACATTCAGTAACGGGGAAGATCTCCTCACCTGGAACACAGACAATTGCAAAGAAATGGAAGAAAGCGAATAAGATCTGTAGAATTATTGGTCCTTGCATTGTTAATGTTGGGTGATCTCATTCATTAACTCTCGCGCAGGGCTTGGAGTCTGGACTGAGCTCCTGAGATAAGAGTCAACACTCCCTTATACATGATCGTAAACACCGTGTGGTGTTAGTTCTAATCTATTAAGCAGTCTCTTTAAAAGCATCCACATTACATTTCACACTCCCACAACACTGGAATATTCCACATGGAAATGAAAAGGGATTGTGAACAGCACTCCCTAAAGAAAATTCCTTGAAAAAAACGTGTTATTTTCCAAACCTTGGTTCTGACAGCATTTGTTTATCTTTATTTTGTTCATCATCTATCTTCTTTCAGTTTTGTTTCATGGGTCAGTCACTCAATCTAGTATGTTATTGTCGATGGTGGGTTTACATCCTGGAATTAAGGGACAGCTATAGGCAGCTGTCCTTTATCTTTTCAAGAGGATGTTCCCAACTGTACTTTGACTTTTCCGTAGCACAGAAATTGTACTTGCAATTGAAATAGTCTTAAAATAATAGAAATCATTATGTTTCTCAAGCAGATTTTTAAAATTCACATCAAACTCTTTTGTAATGAATGTCAATTAGTAACAAACTTACCGCTAAATAAAACAATAAAGCAATTACATGGACTCCAACCGAGCCCATTCCTGCTTCATCAGTTCCATCTTCATTCAACTGAGTCCATTGGAACTCAGCTGAGCTCAGCTCATGGATATTTCACACGTCTGAACTCAGTCTGCTCAAGTTCAAAACAACACCCGGGTACAATGATTCCAATTCTAAAGGAATGTCAGGGCACGTCTAGTACCAGTTATGCGTTTGTGGAGATAGTGGAGACTGCAGTTGCTGGAGATTAGAGTCAAAACGAGTGGTGGTGGAAAAGCACAGAAGGGTCAGGCAGCATCTGAGGAACAGGAGAGTTGATGTTTCAGATCTCAGCTCTTCATCAGGAATGTGAGGGTTAGTGCAAAGTGGGCTGAGAGATAAATAGGAGGGTGGTAACTCGGAATGCAATTGATGGATGAAGGTGAGGGGTGATGGTGATAGTCAGTGTGGCGGGTGGAGCCGATAGGTGGGAAGGAAGGTGGACAGTTAGGACAGTTCAAGAGGGTGGTGTCGAGTTGGAATGTTGGATCTGGGATAAGGTCGGGGGGAGAGGAGATGGGGAAACTGGTGAAATCGACATTGATCCCACGTGGTTGGAGAGTCCTAATGTGGAAGATGAGGCGATCTTCCACCAGACAGCGGGTGGCTAGAGTTTGATGGGGGAGGAGGCCCAGGATCAGCATGTTCACGGTGGTGTGGGAGGGGATGTTGGAGTGGTAGGGGGAGTTGAAGTGGTTGGTCACAGGGCAGAGAGTTTGTTTCGTGTCTGTGTGTGTGTGTGTGTGTCCTGGAAATATTCTCTGAAACATTCAGCAAGTTGGTGCCCTGTCTCCCCGGTGTGTAGGAGACCACATTGAGAGCATCAAGCACAGTTGATGTGGTTCGGGAACATCTCTGTCAGATCTTGAGAGATTCTCTGCGGCCTTGGATGAAGTTGGGGTGAGACGTGATGTGGTAGGTTCTACACCTCTTGCAGTGGCAGGGTAAGGTGGCGTGAGTGAAGGGTGGGTTGGTGGGTGGTGGGCGTGAACCTAATTAGGGAGTCGTAGGGGGAATTGTCTCTGCAGAACAAGGATAAGGATGAAGAGGAAACTACATCCCTGGTTGCAGGGTCTGACTGTAGGTGGCGAAAATGGCAGAGCATGATTTGTTATTTCTGGATATTGGCACTTGGCACATTCCCTTGCCACCACTGTAGTCGTAAAACTTGTGCCCACATCACCCCCTCACCTGAATCTAAGGTCCCAAAGGATCCTTCCACAACCGACAGAGATTTACATGTTCCTCCACACACCTTGTCTCCTGTGCCTATTGCTCTCGATATGGTCTCCTCTGCACTGGGGAGACAGAGCGCCAACTTGCTGAATGTCTCAGAGAACACCTCTGGGACACAGGCATACAGCATCCTCACCAACCTGTGGCTGAAAACTACAACTTCCCCTCCCACTCCACCAAGGACATGCAAGTCCAGGGTCTCCTCCACCGCCAAAGTCTGGCCACCCACTCCCTGGAGGAAGAACACCTCATCTTGTGCCTGGAATCAACATTGACTTGACCAGTTTCCTTCTCTCCTCTACCCCCACCTTATCTCAGATCTAACCCATCAACTTGGCACTGCCCTCTTGAACTGTCCTACCATCCATCCTGCATCACTGTTATCTGCTCCACCCATTGCTCTGAACTATCGCTGTCACCACTTCCACTTTCATTGACCTATCTTCTTTCTAGCTACCTTCACCCCGCCAGCCCCAGTCCCTCCCATCTATCACCCAGCCCCCTTGGACACACTCTCTCACCCCGCATTCCTGATGAAGGGCTTATGCCCAAATCATTGACTCGCTTGCTCCTACTACCAATACTGACCAGTTATGTGATTGAGCCAATCACCAAGTTACTGAATTTGTTCCAGTCCGGTTACTGCGCACTGCTGGACAGATGTGCTGCCAATTTTGTGCTGTGCATTTAAAGCATGGAACCTCTGTTATAAATCCTGACTGATAATGGACTAACTCATCAAAGTATGAATGCAAAAGGACTTACTTTGTTGCATTTTTTTTTATTTTGCACACATTAGGACATCGAGCAAGTATACAACTTCAAGTGGAGCCCCAACAATGATACTGTATGGGTTGGTGTTAAGACATGGACTGGGAATGTTAACACTTACCAATGAACATGGAGCAGTTACTAAGGAAGTGATGAGAGAAATGAGCAGGTCACAAAGTAGGTAAAGGCAGCTTTCCACCTGATGGAGCCACTGGAAATTTGAGTTCTCATGTGATCGAACGACTGAAATGACTCGTGTCACAGAAAGGTCAGTTGTGGTAGTTTCTGCATAACATGAAATTCAACGTTGCATCAAGAAAGCAGATCCATCTCTCCGTGTGTGACAATCAGGGTGAGGAAGTAGAGAAACATTCAAGGTGGTCAGAACAGTGCCATCCTTCCTCAATGGTGTTTGGAATGGAAAGGGAACCCAGTTAGGCTTCAGTTTGATAAACCCATGGTTACACTTGATCTGTGTAAGTTCAACACTGTGTAAGGGACCGCTCCTCAGGAAGGTGGTACTGGCCTTTGGAGAATGTACAGTGTGGATTCAGCTGAATGATACGGGATGGGATTATGTCTGTAAAGGGGGAAAGAGGAACAGGTGTGTGAGTGGGGCATGAAGTGTTAAAATTTGATCCAAGTACATTGAAGGACTGACATCATAAAGTACCTCAATCATTCAGGTAGATTAAGGATCTGGAAACCTTCCCCCCAATCACTAAGCATGCTGGGAATGAATTACATCCTGCATTATTAGCACGGGCACAATTCTCTTCTACAAACAGACAAAGGGTGAGTGTGGAAAATGGAGTTGCACCATCTGACTGAATGATATGCAGCACCAGTGGGCTTCAGAATTCACCCTTTCTGGGTCTCTGAAAGTGGGGTTCAACTCTCCCTTTCAACAGCGGGGTTTTCAGGGAGAGCAGAGGGGAGGTGAGGGAGAGCTGTTAGATCTTCTCTGCTCTCTCTCCAGTGGCAAACACATCCCTTTGGAAATGTGTAGTTTGCTGTCTGTGGTCTAACCAAGTTTATCCCACTGTGCACTGGAAATCAAGCCCCACTATTTCCTGAGTCATCAAAAAGTTGAACACTTATTTAAAGCAACAAGTTGCCCAACAATACACATCATACTACAAGAATACAGGCCTGCAGTTTTCTTTGCTATTTAACTGTTTAATATAATTAAACCAGTTTAAACCAATGACAAAAATTGCCGTGTTGAGTTGCCAAACTGTAATGAAAGTTTAATTGTTAGCTCTTTTATGTAATCCCATTCACACAAGCAAAACCAGAGAAGACACAAATATTATGTTTGTTATAAAATTTCATGAAGGAAACACTATTCAGTCGTTCCAGTTGAGTTGGCAGGGACTGATATGTTGTTCTCTTTAAGATTCTTTTGATCCCTTCCAAATGTTTGATGATGACATGAGTTTGCAGGAACACCAATTCTCAATTTCCCATTCGCTGTTTGAAAATGTGTTGTTTCTGTGTCTCTGGAAGTAACTTCCAATTGTCCTTTTTAACAGAGGGTTTTCAGAGAGAACAGAGGAACACTGAGAAGCATTACCTATCTACCAGGGTGTCTTCATTCAGTTCCCCATGCAGATAGGGCAGAGAGTGATACGCATGCTCTGTCTTCGCAGGCTGGTTCCGAACCCTGTATTCTCCACACAATGGGCTGTCGTGAGTGAGCAAGAGATTGTTACTTTGCTGAGCTCTCCTGAATACACCACAACTGGTGCATGTTGTAAAATGGATTCAAATCGTGTTTCTGATCAGAATGATTCTGAATGCACACACAGACACACACACGCACACATACACGCCCACACGCACACATACACACACAAACACTTAAACTGATGTACACATTCTCACACACACACTCACACATACATACACACACACATACACACACACACACACAGATACACACACGCACACATACACACACACACGTACACACAAACATATGCACACATTCCCACACGCACAAATTCTCACACACACACGTACACTCACACACACACTCATATACCATCCACTCACACATGGACACGTACACACGCGCACACTCTCTTTTTTGGGATTACTTTCTTCTTTAAAGAAAAAACAATGAATATAAATCTCACAATTTCGATGATCGTTCTCTTGTCCATTTCTGACACCGTGCCCTTTTGTTAAAAGCAATACCTTTTCCTACTCGGATCCATGAACCAACAAAGTAAAAGTGCTCTCACTCTCTCGGCGGAGCAGGTACCGACTGTCTGGTGGTGTTTTTTTTTAAGTCGCGGGTATAGTCCAATTTTAACGGCTAAAATTTAAATTTTTTAAGCGCCTAGAGGACCCGGAAGCTGGTGTCGCGCTACCTTACCTGGGAAGGTTTTTTTTTCTTATAAAAGCGCGCAGGCGAGGAACCCGAGGCACTACAGGGGTAGAGCCTCCCACCCGCCCTCCTCCTCTAACCTAATAATAAGACCCGTTGTGGTAAGCAGGTAAGTGCTGCATTTTGCTTGTTTGTTTCTTTAGATCTAGTTTTTAAAATTTACCTTTTAGAGGGATGGCAGCGAAGGCAGTGCAATGTTCCTCTTGCAACATGTGTGAGGTGAGGGAAGCCATTAGCGTCCCTCTTGAACTGTCCTACCATCCATCCTGCATCACTGTTATCTGCTCCACCCATTGCTCTGAACTATCGCTGTCACCACTTCCACTTTCATTGACCTATCTTCTTTCTAGCTACCTTCACCCCGCCAGCCCCAGTCCCTCCCATCTATCACCCAGCCCCCTTGGACACACTCTCTCACCCCGCATTCCTGATGAAGGGCTTATGCCCAAATCATTGACTCGCTTGCTCCTACTACCAATACTGAGCAGTTATGTGATTGAGCCAATCACCAAGTTACTGAATTTGTTCCAGTCCGGTTACTGCGCACTGCTGGACAGATGTGCTGCCAATTTTGTGCTGTGCATTTAAAGCATGGAACCTCTGTTATAAATCCTGACTGATAATGGACTAACTCATCAAAGTATGAATGCAAAAGGACTTACTTTGTTGCATTTTTTTTTATTTTGCACACATTAGGACATCGAGCAAGTATACAACTTCAAGTGGAGCCCCAACAATGATACTGTATGGGTTGGTGTTAAGACATGGACTGGGAATGTTAACACTTACCAATGAACATGGAGCAGTTACTAAGGAAGTGATGAGAGAAATGAGCAGGTCACAAAGTAGGTAAAGGCAGCTTTCCACCTGATGGAGCCACTGGAAATTTGAGTTCTCATGTGATCGAACGACTGAAATGACTCGTGTCACAGAAAGGTCAGTTGTGGTAGTTTCTGCATAACATGAAATTCAACGTTGCATCAAGAAAGCAGATCCATCTCTCCGTGTGTGACAATCAGGGTGAGGAAGTAGAGAAACATTCAAGGTGGTCAGAACAGTGCCATCCTTCCTCAATGGTGTTTGGAATGGAAAGGGAACCCAGTTAGGCTTCAGTTTGATAAACCCATGGTTACACTTGATCTGTGTAAGTTCAACACTGTGTAAGGGACCGCTCCTCAGGAAGGTGGTACTGGCCTTTGGAGAATGTACAGTGTGGATTCAGCTGAATGATACGGGATGGGATTATGTCTGTAAAGGGGGAAAGAGGAACAGGTGTGTGAGTGGGGCATGAAGTGTTAAAATTTGATCCAAGTACATTGAAGGACTGACATCATAAAGTACCTCAATCATTCAGGTAGATTAAGGATCTGGAAACCTTCCCCCCAATCACTAAGCATGCTGGGAATGAATTACATCCTGCATTATTAGCACGGGCACAATTCTCTTCTACAAACAGACAAAGGGTGAGTGTGGAAAATGGAGTTGCACCATCTGACTGAATGATATGCAGCACCAGTGGGCTTCAGAATTCACCCTTTCTGGGTCTCTGAAAGTGGGGTTCAACTCTCCCTTTCAACAGCGGGGTTTTCAGGGAGAGCAGAGGGGAGGTGAGGGAGAGCTGTTAGATCTTCTCTGCTCTCTCTCCAGTGGCAAACACATCCCTTTGGAAATGTGTAGTTTGCTGTCTGTGGTCTAACCAAGTTTATCCCACTGTGCACTGGAAATCAAGCCCCACTATTTCCTGAGTCATCAAAAAGTTGAACACTTATTTAAAGCAACAAGTTGCCCAACAATACACATCATACTACAAGAATACAGGCCTGCAGTTTTCTTTGCTATTTAACTGTTTAATATAATTAAACCAGTTTAAACCAATGACAAAAATTGCCGTGTTGAGTTGCCAAACTGTAATGAAAGTTTAATTGTTAGCTCTTTTATGTAATCCCATTCACACAAGCAAAACCAGAGAAGACACAAATATTATGTTTGTTATAAAATTTCATGAAGGAAACACTATTCAGTCGTTCCAGTTGAGTTGGCAGGGACTGATATGTTGTTCTCTTTAAGATTCTTTTGATCCCTTCCAAATGTTTGATGATGACATGAGTTTGCAGGAACACCAATTCTCAATTTCCCATTCGCTGTTTGAAAATGTGTTGTTTCTGTGTCTCTGGAAGTAACTTCCAATTGTCCTTTTTAACAGAGGGTTTTCAGAGAGAACAGAGGAACACTGAGAAGCATTACCTATCTACCAGGGTGTCTTCATTCAGTTCCCCATGCAGATAGGGCAGAGAGTGATACGCATGCTCTGTCTTCGCAGGCTGGTTCCGAACCCTGTATTCTCCACACAATGGGCTGTCGTGAGTGAGCAAGAGATTGTTACTTTGCTGAGCTCTCCTGAATACACCACAACTGGTGCATGTTGTAAAATGGATTCAAATCGTGTTTCTGATCAGAATGATTCTGAATGCACACACAGACACACACACGCACACATACACGCCCACACGCACACATACACACACAAACACTTAAACTGATGTACACATTCTCACACACACACTCACACATACATACACACACACATACACACACACACACACAGATACACACACGCACACATACACACACACACGTACACACAAACATATGCACACATTCCCACACGCACAAATTCTCACACACACACGTACACTCACACACACACTCATATACCATCCACTCACACATGGACACGTACACACGCGCACACTCTCTTTTTTGGGATTACTTTCTTCTTTAAAGAAAAAACAATGAATATAAATCTCACAATTTCGATGATCGTTCTCTTGTCCATTTCTGACACCGTGCCCTTTTGTTAAAAGCAATACCTTTTCCTACTCGGATCCATGAACCAACAAAGTAAAAGTGCTCTCACTCTCTCGGCGGAGCAGGTACCGACTGTCTGGTGGTGTTTTTTTTTAAGTCGCGGGTATAGTCCAATTTTAACGGCTAAAATTTAAATTTTTTAAGCGCCTAGAGGACCCGGAAGCTGGTGTCGCGCTACCTTACCTGGGAAGGTTTTTTTTTCTTATAAAAGCGCGCAGGCGAGGAACCCGAGGCACTACAGGGGTAGAGCCTCCCACCCGCCCTCCTCCTCTAACCTAATAATAAGACCCGTTGTGGTAAGCAGGTAAGTGCTGCATTTTGCTTGTTTGTTTCTTTAGATCTAGTTTTTAAAATTTACCTTTTAGAGGGATGGCAGCGAAGGCAGTGCAATGTTCCTCTTGCAACATGTGTGAGGTGAGGGAAGCCATTAGCGTCCCTGCTGATTACACTTGCAAGAAGTACACTCATCTCCAGCTCCTCCAAGACCGTGTTAGGGAACTGGAGCTGGAGTTGGATGAGCTGAGGATCATTCGGGAGGCAGAGGTGGTCATAGGTCAGAGCTTTAGGGAAGTAGTTACTCCGAAAGTTATAGAGAGATGGGTGACAGTGAGGGGGAGTGGGAGGAAGCAGCCAGTGCAGGGACCTCCTGCGGTCATTCCCCTCAAGAACAAGTATACCGTTTTGGATACTTGTGGGGGGGACGACTTACCAGGGGTAAGCAACGAGTTTCAGGCCTCTGGCACGGAGCCTGTCCCCGTTGCTCAGAAGGGAAGGGCGGAGAAAGGTAGAGCGATTGTTATTGGGCACAGATAGTTCGGGGCACAGATAGGCGGTTTTGTGGGGGCGACAGAGACTCACGATTGGTATGTTGCCTCCCAGGTGCAAGGGTACGTGATATCTCTGAACGTGTTTTCTGGATCCTTAAGGGGGAGGGGGAGCGGCCCCAAATCGTGGTCCATGTTGGCACCAACGATATAGGTAGGAAGAGGGGTGAGGATGTTAGGCAGGCTTTCAGGGAGCTAGGTTGGAAGGTTGGAACTTTATCTTCTACACTTTGAGCAAAGATCACTTTAGAATTCAGGAAATGAGTACCCAACATTGAACAACATCCGATAAGCACTAATCTCATTGATTCAAGATATTTCTTGCTACCTTAGTGTGGGATATTGACTGAGCGAGGGAGATTGGTGAGGAAACCCAGGATTACTAGTGTGTTGGGATCTTTCTTATCCAATAACACAGGCAGAAGTGCCTTTGGCTTGAAATCACATCCAAGAGCAGCCTCTCAGACTGCCCAGTACCTGGCAGCATTACTCTGCAGGACAGGGTGTGAATAATGTGCTACAATTCTGGAACTCACTTTCAACACAGAATCTTCAGATTCAACTTTTACCACACATTGAATCAAAGTTCGTGAAGAGGGTCAGAAAGCTAAACGAAGGGGAGTCACCAATACACAATACGCAATTTGGAGAGCTAACTACAAGATTGTCTCATTCAAAGTTGTTCCACACAGAGCTCTCCCTTGTACAGTGAGATAAATGTGACCAGAGTGAATGACTACAGACACTAGTCAATGTATTCATGACCGAGAACAGACAGGAGTTGAAATGGCCTCCTAGAAAATCCATGTGAGGTGTTGGAATTCACACCCAGAGTAAATGACTAAAGCTATAGCTATCCTCATATTCTACATTTGTGGGCGGCACGGTGGCACAGTGGTTAGCACTGCTGCCTCACAGCGCCTGTAGATCCGGGTTCAATTCCCGACTCAGACGACTGACTGTGTGGAGTTTGCACGTTCTCCCCGTGTCTGCGTGGGTTTCCTCCGCGTGCTCCGGTTTCCTCCCACAGTCACAAAGATGTGCGGGTCAGGTGAATTGGCCAAGCAAAATTGCCCGTAGTGTTAGGTAAGGGGTAAATGTAGGGGTATGGGTGGGATGCGCTTCGGCGGGTCGGTGTGGACCTGTTGGGCCGAAGGGCCTGTTTCTACACTGTAAGTCTAATCTAATCTAGATTAGTAAGGCGCACTGATGAAACATAAATCTAATAAAATCTTTATCTTCGTGGACAGCATAAATAAGAACTTGGTCTGTCTGTGACCAACAGCACCATTTTTCTCATAGCCCCCTCTGAACTACACAAAGTTATTCAAAATAACATTGACATTGGAAAACAAACTAAATTAACTCCTTCATAAAAATCTACTTTCCGTTTGAGTGGTGTTCTTAAAAATCATTAACAAACTGAAATTGAAATCTTTACTCTACAAAACTGAAGTCTGGGTGTTGAGTTAATAGTGATTTTAATCAATGTGCAAAGTGTGAATATCATTGCTCTGTGAACCGTGAGTTCTCTTCATGGAAGGGAGCAACTAGCAGTTACAAGATAGTAGGGAGTCACCAATAAAATGACACAGTAATTGTAAAGAGGTGTTTTCTTATCAAGACAATGCTGGGCATTGAATTGATTATACAACCGGAAATTGAGTTTTTTTTTATTCAGTCTTGACTTAAGGGTGTAGCTGTTTGTTCCAGTGAGACTCACTCATCCCTAGTTGCACCTTTGAAAAGGTGGGGGGGTGAGCTGCCTTCTTGAACCGCTGCAGTCCATGTGCTGTGGGTAGACCCACAATGTCCCTGATGGAGGGAATTCCAGGATTCTGACCCAGGAAGGAAAGGCCGATATATTTCCAAGTAAGGATGGTGAGGGGCTCGGAGGGGAACTTGCAGGGGGGTGGTGTTCCCATGTATCTGCTGTCCTTGTCCTTCCCATGTTCCCTTGTCCTTCATCATGTCTTTGGAAATTGCTGTCGAAGGAGCGTTGGGGATATTTCTGTGTTGCATCTTGTTGATGGTACACATCGATGGTACCATAAACCTGCATATTCTTCCACTCCAGACTGAAAACAAAATTCCACCCAGGGTGCCCGGAATGAACCCCTCTCTCCCATTCCCTTCAGCAGTACATCCCAGTCTCTACCCACTCACTACCATGAAACAGTGTTCCTTCAAAGCTCATTTGTTCCTCTTGCCCATTAAATTCTATCAAACCATCCCTTCCAGTCTGCAGGTTGGCCAGTTAGCTTTACATCATTGACACCAGCACATGTAGACCTTACCACAAAGGCGAATTCATTCTGTCAGAATTGGATTCCATTGTTCATTCCTGCAATGTTATAAATTACACAAGTGTTCACCATTCCATGGGGATGCATAGACTGATGGAATGATCGAACATAGATGGATCCTATTCAAGTCATACCCACTGGTCTTGAGAGGGAACTTTCTATCTCATCATTCTTGTATCTCCCACACTTTATTTGTACTCAACCTGAGACGATGTTTCCTCTGATGGGGAAGTCTAGGACTGGGGGGTACAGTCTAAGCATAAACGGGTGAAAATTTAAGACTCAGTATTATCTTCTCTTTGAGGGTTGCGAGTCTTTTGAATTGTTTGCTACTGACAGAAGTGTGAGGGGTAAGAGTCCTTCTGCATGTTTAAGGCTGTGTCAATAGATTCTTTTTGTCAGTTGGTGAACAAACTGTAATGGGGAACCGAACAGAACAAGAGGAAAGTTGGACCAGGCATGATCTGCTTTATCGGTCAAGCAAACTCCAGGGGAGTTTTCTTCTGTTTTTAGTGTTTATTCTGCCCATGCCCAGTACCCTCACCTCCAACCCCACTCCCTGTCACCGCCAGTTCCAAGGATATTGAGCAGCCTCTTTCCTCTCTCCATACAACTGAAGATTCTCATTCCTGGAAACATTCCAATAAAATAGCACTACAGATTACAGTGTCCCTCCTTCAATCAGTCCATCCACAACTCGCTTCCAAAATAATCCATCAAATATCTCACCATAAAACACAGACAGAACCATAAACACCACAGTCAGTAACGTGGAATGCTGTTCACAATCCTTTAGCAGCTCCACATGGAATATACCGGTGTTATGGGAATGCACAACGTAATATGGATGGCTTTGAAGAGAGTGTTTAGTAGACTGGAACTAACACCCGATGTCACACACGGTGTTTACGATCATGTATAAGGGAGTGTTGATTCTTATCTCAGGAGTTCAGTCCAGACTCCAAGCCCAGCGCGAGAGTTAATGAATGAGGTCACCCAACATTAACAATGCAAGGACCAATAATTCTACAGATCGCATTCGCTTTCTTCCATTTCTTTGCAATTGTCTGTGTTCCAGGTGAGGAGATTAGATTACTTACAGTGTGGGAACAGGCCCTTTGGCCCAACAAGTCCACACCGACCCTCCGAAGTGCAACCCACCCATACCTCTACGTTTGCCCATTACCTAACACTACGGGCAATTTAGCATGGCCAATTCACCTGACCTGCACATCTTTGGACTGTGGGAGGAAACCGGAGCACCCGGAGGAAACCCACGCAGACACGGGGAGAACGTGCAAACTCCACATAGTCAGTTACCTGAGGTGGGAATTGAACCCGGGTCTCTGGCGCTGTGAGGCAGCAGTGCTAACCACCGCGCCAGAGACCCGGGTTCAATTCCCACCTCAGTTAACTGACTGTGTGGAGTCTGCACGTTCTCCCCGTGTCTGCGTGGGTTTCCTCCGGGTGCTCCGGTTTCCTCCCACAGTCCAAAGATGTGCAGGTCAGGTGAATTGGCCATGCTAAATTGCCCGTAGTGTTAGGTAAGGGGCAAATGTAGAGGTATGGGTGGGTTGCACTTCGGAGGGTCGGTGTGGACTTGTTGGGCCAAAGGGCCTGTTCCCACACTGTAAGTAATCTAATCTCCTCACCTGGAACACAGACAATTGCAAAGAAATGGAAGAAAGCGAATGCGATCTGTAGAATTATTGGTCCTTGCATTGTTAATGTTGGGTGACCTCATTCATTAACTCTAGCGCTGGGCTTGGAGTCTGGACTGAACTCCTGAGATAAGAATCAACACTCCCTTATACATGATCGTAAACACCGTGTGTGACATCGGGTGTTAGTTCCAGTCTACTAAACACTCTCTTCAAAGCCATCCATATTACATTGTGCATTCCCATAACACCGGTATATTCCATGTGGAGCTGCTAAAGGATTGTGAACAGCACTCCCTGAAGGAATAATTCTCAAAAAATAAGTGCACTTGTTTACCAAACTGTGTTCTGCCAACATGTGTTTTTCTTCATTTGGTTCATCATTCCGCTTTGCTCAGTTTTGTTTCACGTGTCAGTCGCTCAGTATATTGTTATCTACGGAGGGTTTGCTTTCTGGAATTAAGGGACTACAAGAGATTGCTGCCCGTTATCTTCTCGAGAGGACGTTCCCAACTGTGCTTTGAATATTAACTAGCACAGGAATTATATTTGCAAATGAAATGGTCCTAAAATAATAAATATAATTCTATACCTCAGACAGATAACAATATTCATGTCAAAATCTTTTGCAATAAATAAAACAAAATAAGCAATCAGATGGGTTTTAACTGAGCCCATTGCTGCTCCATTAATTGGAGTCTAACTCAACCCATCTCTATCCAACTGAGTCCATTTGAACTCAACTGAGCTCAGCTCATGAAGCTTTTACACATCTGAACTCACTCTGCTCGAGTCTAACACAACACCCAGGTGCAATGGGTCCAATTCCAATGGAACCCAATTTCATGGCACATTCAGTAACAGTTATGTGTTTGTCCCTATCTCTAAGTTGCTTAGTTTGTTCCAGTCGAGTTAATATGCACAGCTGGGCAGATCTGCTGTCAATTTGTGTTTTTTTCTGTTTGAAACATGCATTTGGTGTTGTTCATCCTGACAAATGATGGATAATCTACTCAAAGTCGCATTGAAAAACAAAATACTTTGTTCTAGTTTTCATCTTACGGTCTTCAGGACATTTGCAAGAATGCAAATTCAAGTGGAAAACCACCATTGATACTGCATGCTTCGGTATTCAGACACGGAATGGGAATGTTAGCTCTTCCCAAAGAACATGGAACAGTTGGTAAGGAGTGATGAAGGAAACGGGCAGTTTATTTAAAGTTGGTCACAAAGTAAACAAAGACAGGTTTCCACCGAATGGAGCAACTGAAAATTTGAGGTCTTCTGTGATCTAATGATGGGTACTGCCTTGAGTCACAGAAAGGTCAGTCCTGGTAGTTCCTTCATCACAAGAAATTCAACGTTGTACCAAGGAAACAGATAGATCTATCCATGTGTGTCATTCAGGGTGAAGGGGTAGAGAAACATTCAAGGTGGTCACCGCAGTGTTAACATTCCTCAGTGGTGTTTGGAATGGAAAGGGAACCCAGTTAGGCTTCAGTTTGATAAACCCTTAGCTATACTTGATCTGTGTAAGTTCATCACTGTGTAAGGGACCGCTCCTCAGGAAGGTGGTCCTGGCCTTTGGAGAATGTACAGTGTGGATTCAGCTGAATGATCGGAGGAGATGAAGGATGGGATGATATGTGTGGAAAGGGGAAATCAGAAACAGGAATGTGGGTGAGGCATGGAGTCTTAACATTTGAGCAAAGTGTATTGAAGGATTGCCATGGTAAAGTAGATCATTCAGGTAGAGTGAGGATCTGGAAAGCTTCCCCCCAATCACTAACCGTGCTGGGAATGAATTACATCCTGCATTATTAGCACGGGCACAATTCTCTTCTACAAACAGACAAAGGGTGAGTGAGGAAAATGGAGTTGCACCATCTGACTGAATGATATGCAGCACCAGTGGGCTTCAGAATTCACCCTTTCTGGGTCTCTGAAAGTGGGGTTCAACTGTCCCTTTCAACAGGGGGTTTTCAGGGAGAGCAGAGGAGAGGTGAGGGAGAGCTGTCAGCTACTCAGTTATCTTGGCTTAGGAGAGAGATAAAGAGAGAGAGAGAGACGGAGACAGAGACAGAGAGCGAGAGCGAAAGAGAGAGAGAGAGAGAGATAAGAGCACACTCTATGCAGTCTGTTGCCCATCCTCAGGGATGTTGAAGAATAAATGCTGGCCCAGATAGTGACACCCATGTCCTGTGACTGAGTAAAACATAAAAGTAGGTGGGAGGAGTAGCAGGGTTGGAGGAACAAGCCTGCAAAGGCCATAGATGGCCAAGGATGTTACAGATGTGGACAGCATAGTGAGGCTGGAAGAGATTGCAGAGAGAGGCAGGTTTGGAGGGGCTGAAGAAATTCACGGTGATCAGACGGTAACTTTTATGAGTCAATGCGGCAGTCAGAGAGTCATTGATGTCTACAGCACAGCTCATCGGGTAGATGCTGGCCAAACTATTCTAATTACATTTTCTAATACTTGGTCCATATCCTGGAATATCTCGCCATTGTAAGTACATTTCTAAATACTTCTTCAATGTTAAAAGGCTTTCTGCTTGTACCACTCTGACAAGCAGAGAGTTCCACTTTCCCACCACCATCTTTGTGAAAACATTTCCCTCACATCCCATCTGAACAACCCGCCCTGACCTCAGATCTATCTCCCTGGTTCTCCATGCTTCCAATCAAGGGGAAAAGCTATCTCCTGTTTCCCCTGTCAGTGTCCCTCATAAAGTTACACATCTCAACCATGTCTCCCCTCAGTCACCTCTGCTCCAAGGAAAGGAACCCACTCTGTCCAATTTCACCACATAACTGAAACCCTGTCCAGCCCAGACAACACGCTGGTACATCTCCCTCTGTACCCTCTCCAGTGTAAACACACCCCTCCTATCATGTGGATTCCAGAACTGAACACAATACTCTCGCTGTGGTCTAACTGAAGTGCACTGGAAATCCAGCCCCACCATTCACCAAGTTCTCAAGAATGTGAACATTTGATGAAAACACCACATTACACAATTGTGCACAAATATCCAACTTCTGTTAAAGGAATATGCACACCTTTTTAGCATCACCGTGAAAAGAACTATTTCTTGCAATCAGATTATTATTAACAAATTTCAAAACCTGTGTGCAATCGCCAATCTGTAACTGTAACTTTATTGTTCACTCTTCAAAGACTTTTGTTCACACAGAGAGATGCACAAAAAGGATGGAGAAGTTATGATAATTATGCGTGGAGGTAAAATAAAATCAAGGAAACATAAATTAATAGCTCCAGTTCAGATATGTTTCTCTCTTTCAGAGTCTTTTGATTTTTTCACAAGTTTGATGATGGATGAGGTTCTGGGGACAGCAATTCTCAGTCTATCGTTCACTGCTTGAAAATTTGACATTTCTGCTTGCCTGGAATTGATTTCCAATTGTCCCTTTTACCAGAGGGTTTTCAGGGAGAGCAAAGGAACGCCAAGAGGGAGCACTGAGCTATCAGGGTGTCTTCATTCAGTTCCCCATGCAGAAAGGAGAGAGTGATATGGATGCTCTGTCTTCACAGGCTGGTCCTTACACTGTATTCTCCACGCACTTGGCTGCACTGACCTGTCCAGGGAACAAGCAAGAGACTGTCACTGTCCTGAACTCTCCCGAACACACAACTGGTGCTGATTAAAAACCAATCAAATTGTGCCTTGCCTGAACATACCCTCTCTCTCACACACAAGCACACACACACATACACACACATCCGCACACTGTCACACTGTCTCACTGTCTCACACAGACAGATGCACACAAACACGCACATGCTCTGTCTCTCTCGCTCTCACACATACACAAACGCGTGCACACACACACACACACACAGGTCGGCACACTGTCACACTTTCTCATTGTCTCACCCAGACAGATGCGCACACACGCACACACACACACATGCTCTGTCTCTCTGTCACACATACACACACACAGATCTGCACACTGTCACACTTTCTCACTGTCTCACACAGACAGATGCACACACACGCACATGCTCTGTCTCTCTCTCTCACACACATGCACACACGCACACAGAAACACACAGGCTCTCTCACACACTCGCAACAATTTTTTTTGAGATACTCTCTTGCTACCCCAACAAGACAACAATTTATATAAAACTGTCAATTTGCTCCACTAATTGTTTTCAAATTGAATCAGTTTTACCGCTCAGTTTTCTTGCTAGAAGAGCAACATTCTGTCCCATTTTTGTTTGCGGACAATAATAAAAGTAATAGTGCCTTCACATGTCTCCACCCTTAAGAGAGATGAAGCAACTTTCCCAAGATGCATTTATTCACCAAGTGCCTGATATACAGACAACAGAAAACAAAACTTACCTCCATTGGTACTGAATCATAGCTGATACAAGATTTTTTATGATGTTTTATCACCTTCCATTTAAATTGTTAACTCAATCCTTTGATTTTACACTCTTGACAATTCACCTACTTCCACATTATCTTTCCAACTGAAGGTACAGCCCCTAACTGCCATCTTTGAGAAATAGATAACAGCAGTTGGTTATTAATGAGGTCAGTCTCTGGGTCCAGCAAGTCTGGAAAAGTCCTTACCTCAGGAAGGTGATCGATGTTGAATGGTAACTGGGATATCGAGGAGGATAGGGTCAGCCTGTCAGGGAGAGGTCACAGATTGGATTGTTTTTGGACTGTGTTTCCTATTTGTGTGGCTATTGATGCTGCAGTATACAGATGTGAAATCTTCACACCTAACTTCCCTTCTCAGCCCTCGGAAGCTTTAGAGAACAGAAAACTAAATTATAAGTATGACTGCCTTTATCTGAGTGAACTGTAAAGTGGCTCTCATCCACATCATCAGAAAATCAGCAAAGGAAAATTCATCCCTATCCATGAACCATCCTATAAACCGCTGAAATAATCTGGTCAGTTTTCTTATATACTTTAGTGTGTCCCTGAACTGTGTTAGTTTGTCTGTCTGTCTACTGTGTGAATGAGACTGAAATCAAAGCTAATGGAGTGTAAAGTGTAGACCAATGGGAATACTTTGCTGGTTATATTTACTCTGTTAAAATTACTCCTTTGTTAATAAATTGCTAAGCCCTTCAGATTCAATGACTTACAGTGTGGAAACAGGCCCTTTGGCCCAACAAGTCCACACCGACCCTCTGAAGAGCGACCCACCCAGACCCATTCCACTACACCTAAACACTATGGGCAATTTAGCATGGCCAATTCTCCCAACATGCACATCTTTGGACTGTGGAGGAAACCAGAGCACACGGAGGAAACCCGCGCAGACACAGGGAAAGCATACACACTCCACACAGACAGACACCCAAGACGGGAATGGAACCTGGGTCTCTGGTGCTGTGAAGCAGCAGTGCTAACCACTGTGTCACTGTGCCGCCCACCATATCTACCCTATAAACCAGTGTCTTGAATTGATTATTCACAGAGTCTGAAACAGCTATTTAAAAGACTGTTTAGGAAGTATTGTGTCAATTTTGAGGGTCTATAAATGAGTTAACCTTACGTGTTGTGAATACAGAGGGAGGGAGGATGATTTAATCCATCTGTCTCCATGCTGTAACAGTACTTCAATATCATGTGACCTTCCCCAGTCTCAATGGACAATGAAATGCACCATGGGATTGCAACTGATTCAGGATGAACCCCATCACTCTCCTCCTGCTCCAATATTCAACGTTCCTGTCGGGACTAATGGATCACAGGGTTTAGGGAGAAACTAGGAACAGGGGACTGAGTTGGATAGCAGAGTACAGATATCCAACCTTCGCATTTTCTCTGTAACCTCCTCCAGACTGCCTTCCTATCACTGTAACCTCCTCCAGACCCCCTCCCTATCTCTGTAACGTCCTCCAGACCCCCTTCCTATCTCTGCAACCTCCTCCAGACCCCCTTCCTGTCAATGTAAAGTCCTCCAGACCCCTTTCCTGTCACTGTAACCTCCTCTACAGCCCCTCCCTATCTATGTAACCTCCTCCAGCTCCCTACAACATTCCCTATCTCTGTAACCTCATCCAGCACCCATTCCCCTCCCTATCTCTGTAACTTCCTTCAGCATTGAAAACCCTCCATATCTCTGTGAATTCCTCCAGTCGCTGTACCCACCTATCTCTGTCACCTGATGCGATCGCTACATCCCTCCCTATCTCTGTCATCTCCTCCTGTGTCTACACCCCTCCCTATCTCTGTAACCTCCTCCAATCCCTACACCCCTCCTATATCTCTGTAACCCCCTCCAGACCCTACACCCCTTCCCTATCTCTGTAACCCCCCTCCAGCCCCTACACCCCCTCCCTATCTCTGTAATCCCCTCCAGTCCCTACACCTCCTCCCTATCTCTGTAACCCCCTCCAGCCCTACACTCCCTCCCTATCTCTGTAACCCCCTCCAGCCCCTATACCCCTCCCTATCTCTGTAACCCCCTCCAGCCCCTATACCCCTCCCTATCTCAGTAACTGCTCTCTAGCTTGGTAAACCCCTCCAGACCCTATCCCGTCCCTATCTCGGTAACTCCCTCCAACATTTTCAACATTCTCTGTATCTGTTTGTGGAGATACCTGAGAGACTGGATGAAAAAAATGCCCATCACTTTGTGGGAAACTTTAGAACCCCATATCTGTGTGAAAATATTATTTCACGAGGATAAAAAAATAGTTGTGAACATGTCTCTACGGGCAACGAGAAAGATTCCAGAAGGAACTAGTCAGTGAGAAACAGAAAACAGTATCAGAGGTGTGTGATTTCTCTCTGCATGGATCTCCATCAATGGGCAGTGTTGCAAGAAATATTGAATATTTTGATTATTAAGCTCATGAAAAAATGCCTTCTGTGTGATAGAGGTGTTTGCTATTTTTTCTGTCTTTCACCCAATAACCTGCTGTTGTCAGCAAAGTCTATGATGCTTTGTGTGGGTGTGTCACAGTGACAAACCCCGAGATTAATGAATCCCAAAAATTAATGATTCCAGAACCAGGGGTCACAGTCTAAAGGTACGGGGTAAACCATTTAGGGCTGAGACCAGGGGAAATGTCTTTAACCACAGCGTGGTGAGCCTTTGGAATTGTTTACCTTTGCAAACTGTTGAGGGCAAAGCAATCGATGTTTTCAAGATGGAGTCAGATACCGTTCTGAAAGCTAAAGGGATCTAAGGGTATGAGGAGAAAGCAGGAACAGGGGACTGAGTTGGATAATCAGCCATGAACATATCAAATGGGATTGACAATGAATTGATGGGACGAATGGACTACCCACGCCCCTATGTTTTGTGTTTCAAGATGATCTATCAATTCAGGTTTCATTCTGGGATTGAAAATGTGTTGCTGGAAAAGCGCAGCAGGTCAGGCAGCATCCAAGGAGCAGGAGAATCGACGTTTCAGGCATGAGCCCTTCTTCAGGAAGGGCTTATGCCCGAAACGTCGACTCTCCTGCTCCTTGGATGGTGCCTGACCTGCTGCGTTTTTCCAGCAATACATTTTCAGCTCTGATCTCCAGCATCTGCAGTCCTCACTTTCTCCTTCATTCTGGGATAAACCTTGTTTCATAGTACAATCATCTTGGACATCATCACGTTGTGTATTCATTCTTGTTTTGACTAATTACCCACTGACTGTTGTGTGTAGAGTGAGGAATCTCATTGCTGTGTGCAATGTTTCATTTCTTGTCACATATGAACGACCACATTTGGCCAATCTGTGATGTGGGGTGGTTCCTCACTTGCTCTGGAACAAAAGGTGGAAAAATAAAAGGAGAAGTCCATTCAGCCCTCTGAGCCCATTCTGTCACACCATAGCTGTTCGGTTCCTCTGCTTGTTTGACCATCATGCCTCCACATGCCTTGGCACTCTCACCCAACCAAGACATCACCACCTGAGCTTCGACATGGGCAAACACTGAACTGAACTCTGGGAGAAAAGCAAGGCTGGTTCTCCAAAGGGAGATTTCAAGGAAAGATCAAATTTATTTCTGATGGAGGCACTCATCGTGTCTGTTGCACTGGGGACCTGTTCTGGAGTGGGAGAATTCTGCTTTCACACTTCCTGAATAAAATGGAACATTTGTGTCTCAAATGGTGACTTTGTACAGCAGGATCAAAACAAGGCCATTTCTCTTGGTTTCGTGTCGACAACTATGTCTCTCTCTGCATGTCACGGGGAACAGTGTACCAAATTCACACAACTCTGGGCTTTAGTCACTACACCCACAGTGACACAGCCAGTGACTGACATAGAGACAGATTTCAAATAAGTTGCCCATTTCCTAAACCAAGCATCGCCAATGTAGCAAGTATCAGTTTAAAAAACAAACACACTTATTTGTTCATGTAAGTCCTTGGGGTGGGAAAGGGGAGAGATTAGAATTTGTTCCATCTCTATTTTCTCAAGGCCAGTGTAGAGGGAATGTACAATGTCACAGGAATGTGCTTAATGAGCCTGCTCAGTACACTGGAATAACATGGACTGTGTCACAGGGGGTGTATCATACTGTGTACACAAGGAACTATTGACAATTCAGTTTCTGAACTTTTCCTGTAGATTCAGCGAATAGAGTCACCCATCAATCAAAGACCAATAATTTTAGCAATTTGATTTTTTTTCTTAAACTGTCGTCAGGTGTGGAGATCATTTTAAATTGTGAAATTATTGTAGTCTGTGTAAATCTAATTGTAAGGCATTGGGAATTTGACTTTGAAATCTATAGCCGAGTGGTATGACTTTGAAGATATTAATCAAGAAACTGCAGTATCTCTGCAGTATTTCATACACTGTACTCAGGGAGATAATTGTATTAAGGATAAGAATCATCAGTGTGGTGAATGAATTAAAGAACTTGTACTTTGTCCTCACAACTGAGAGAGATGTTGAGAAATCCTTTAGGTGTTTAATGCAGGGACAATACAAGTAAAGGGAAAGTGAGGTCTGCAGATGCTGGAGATCAGAGCTGAAAATGTGTTGCTGGAAAAGCGCAGCAGGTCAGGCAGCTTCCAAGGAACAGGAAATTCGATGTTCTGGGCATAAGCCCATCATCAGGATGAAGAGCTTATGCCCGAAACGTCGAATTTCCTGTTACTTGGATGCTGCCTGACCTGCTGCGCTTTTCCAGCAACACATTTTCAACAATGCAAGTAAAGGGTGAATAACATTTCACTGCAAGATCATTTGCACTGCAGTATCATTCTTTTGCCAGAGGGAAAGGATTCTTGAAAGGACCAGACATGAAATAAGATTTATTCCACTCATCAATACAGAATAAATTGCATTTCTTCCTGCGTAGATGGTGGGTTTGATATTAAAGGGGGAATAATTTCTAATGGACTTTTGAATAAGTGCAGGAAAAGATCAAAATCAAAGAACTATAAGGAAAGATCAGAGGAGTGAGACACTGAGACCAGTTAAATATTTCTTTCCTAAATCAGCGTTATGATTGGATTGGGATCCTTCTGTGCTCTATAATTCTGTCGATCTCTGAAGGGCATGTCCTTATATGAAACTCAATCATGGAAGAAGCCTTGCATAAGTTACAGCTTTGGATGAGAGAATAAGAGAGAACCACTCACTCTTGAAAGTAGGCGTTAGTTTATAGAACATGGAACAGTAAAGCACATGAACAGGCCCTTCGGCCCGTTATGTCTGTGCCAAAAATATTATTGCACATTCTGAATATATTTTGCAAGCATGTTGCAACGATGAGGGATATATTTATGGGTGAGAAATATGATTATAGTTCAAGTAGTTTTAAATGTATAGTGCGTGGGAAATCCTTATTCAGCAAAACCGGTAAAGGACTGTAATCATATTTCTCACCCATAAATGTATCCCTCATCATTGAAAGGGAGGAGATTGCAGAGCCATTGGCCTTGATTTTTATGTCTTCATTGTCTCCAGGAATAGTGCCAGAAGTCTGGAGGATAGCAAATGTCGTTCCCTTGTTCAAGAAGGGGAGTAGGGATAACCCTATAACTATAGGCCAGTGAGTCTCAATTCTGTTGTGGGCAAAGTCTTAGAGTGAACTGTAAGGGATGGGATTTATGAACTTCTGGATAGGAATAATGGGATCAAGGATAGTCAGCATGGTTTTGTGTAGGGCAGGTCGTGCCTCACAAACCTTATTGAATTCTTTGAGAAGGTGACGAAGGAGTTGGACGAGGGTAAAGCAGTAGATGTGGTGTATATGGATTTTAGTAAGGTGTTTGATAAGGTTCCCCATGGTAGGCTATTGCAAAAAATACGGAGGTATGGCATTGAGGGTGCGTTGGAAGTTTGGATTAGGAATTGGCTGGCTGGAAGAAGACAGAGGGTAGTAGTTGATGGTAAAGGTTCATCTTGGAGTGCAGTTACTAGCGGTGTTCCGCAAGGATCTATTTTGGGACCTTTGCTGTTTATAAGTTTTATAAATGACCTGGAGGAGGGGCTAGAAGGTTGGGTGAGCAAGTTTGCGGGTGATACGAAAATCGGTGGAGTTGTTGACAGTGAGGAAGGATGTGGCAGGTTACAGCGGGATATAGATAAGCTGCAGAGCTGGGCAGAAAGGTGGCAAATGGAGTTCAATGTAGGTAAGTGTGAAGTGATTCACTTTGGTAAGAGTAACAAGAAGATGGGGTACTGGGCTAATGGTCGGATACTTGGTAGTGTGGTTGAGCAGAGGGATCTTGGTGTCCATGTATACAGATCTCTGAAAGTTGCCATCCAGGTCAATAGTGCTGTGAGGAAGGCATATGGCGTACTGGCTTTTATTGGTAGAGGAATTGAGTTCCGGAGTCCTGAGGTCATGTTGCAGTTGTATAAGACTCTGGTGCGGCCGCATCTGGAGTATTGAGTGCAGTTTTGGTCGCCATACTATAGGAAGGATGTGGAAGCACTGGAACGGGTGCAGAGGAGGTTTACCAGGATGTTGCCTGGTATGGTAGGAAGATCGTATGAGGAAAGGCTGAGGCACCTGTGGCTGTTCTCATTGGAGAAAAGAAGGTTTAGGGGTTACTTGATAGAGGTGTACAAGATGATTAGGGGTTTAGATAGGGTTGACCATGAGAACCTTTTTCCACGTATAGAGTCAGCTATTATGAGGGGGCATAGCTTTAAATTAAGGGGAGGTAGGTATAGGACAGATGTTAGGGGTAGATTGTTTACTCAGTGAGTTGTGAGTTCATGGAATGCCCTGCCTGTAGCAGTGGTGGACTCTCCCTCTTTATGGGCATTTAAACGGGCATTGGATAGGCATATGGAGGATAGTGGGTTAGTGTAGGTTAGGCGGGCTTGGATCAGCGTAACATCGAGGCCCGAAGGGCCTGTACTTCGCTGTATTTTTCTATGTTCTATGTTCTATGAAACATGCTCGCAAAATATATTCAGAATGTGCAATAATATTTTATTCATTAGTGTTATGTTAGTGCCACTGACTGGGCCAGCATTTATTGTCCAGTTATAAGTCAGCTAAGGGTCTGGAGTCACATGCAGGCCTGACGGGGTAAGGACGGCAGTTTCCTTTCCAAAATAAACTGGGTGGTGGTTTTCCTTTGAGGAATCATCACAGAGTCATTATTAAACCCTGAAATCCTGACTGCTTTTGACTGAAGAATCTACAGTTGGATTTGAACTGACATCCTCAGGAGATTAGTACAGTGTCTGGCTTAACAGCTTTGCATGATATCAGAAGGCCGTCAGCTAGCCTACAATTAAGGGCTTGATAGTGTGGGCTAGGTAGTGTTGGCATCTTCACCTTTCTGCTCTGACTTTCCTCATTTTTGACTGTGAACCGGGAGTTGAAATTGAGAATTGTAATGTCACCTTTGAGCAACAGTGTATTCCCTTTAAAATAAAGAGTATATTATTCTGCAGCTTGCTTTAGGAACTGGCCTGGAGAGATAATGCCCATCAATCACTGCTTTAAGAGCATTGTGGGTGATTCAGCACCGAGATAGTGATACGCTTGTGGAAGATGGCTGGACGTTGATTAAGGGAGGACCAGTGCTGGACAAATACCCACAGACCATGTTGAAAAAGAAAAGGGAAGTAAACATTGAATTGTGGGAGACTACAATGGCTGTAAGATGTGTACATTCTCCGGTATCCTTTTGGGAGAGAGAGGTTGAGACAGAGGTGACAAATGGTCTGTTCCAAGCTAATAAAATGAATAGCTTGTGAGGCCTTGGCTTTTTTTTAAAATGTGGAACAATAGAAGCAGCATGAAGGGATGGACACAAGCTCCAACAGAAACAGGATTTTACTTTAACTTTTAGTCATTACTGGGTCTGGAAGTTGGATTTGGAAGCTGTTATTTCTCGTTTTCTTACACCTGAAGGTTTGCCGACTCTCCCTGCTGCTAGAATTGCATGTGAGACAATCTATTTTACTGAATTTCCCTTTGCCATGGGTGCGTTTTTGGTGTGTCACTAGATTGGAACAGTTACTGTTTAAAATAAGCTGTTATTATGATAAGGTTTCCAGTAGAGTTCAGTTTTACCAATTCTTCTTTGTTTTGTTGTTTTTATTTTAACTGTAGCACAAGAATAGAATGTATTTTGCTTCAAGCCTGGTCATTTGAACAATCGAATTGCAGCTGGAACACAAAACCTTATTCTTACTTTAAAAATTGGAAAAGTTAGAGTAGATGTGGGTTTGCTCACTGAGCTGGAAGGTTCGTTTTCAGATGTTTTATCATCATACTCGGTAACATCATCAGTGAGATGAATCACTGGTGGCATGGTCCGCTTTCTATTTATGTGTTTAGGTTTCCTTGGGTAAGTGACATCATCTCCCATGGTGACATCATTTCCCGTGGTGATGTCATTTCCTGTTTTTTTCTCGGGGGTGGTAAATAGGATCCAAGTCAATGTGTTTGTTGGTCGAGTCTACTCTATAACTCTATAGAGCTCAGCAAACAAACCTACATCCAGAACCTCAACCTGAGCGACAAATCTTCTCAAAACTCACGAAAAGCTAGAGTCTATGTGACCTTCTTAATATATTTTGAGAGAGTTTGGTGCAGTCTGTAACAATTGACTCTGATAGGGTTGCAAGAATGAGACAGATCTTACTTTTCTTTTGAAAGCTTCTGGATAGTGCTGCTTTTGTTTTGCTCTCTCACCTCAGTTATAGAATTGTTGAAAATTCTGAGAAAATAATGTAATAAATGAGAAACAGTCTCCAGAAGCCTGAAAAAGCTTCTTGTAAGGGCCAGTGCCTTCAGAATTCAAGCACAATACACAGTCCAAGTGCTTGAGATGCAACCCAGCATCCAAAGATTTCATGATGTTCAGGTATTCATTGTTAAACTGGTTATCAAACTGGGAAATTACAGATCGCTTCTTTATAAATTAATTCCTTCATGGTTAGCACTGCTGCCTCACAGCACCAAGGACCCAGGTTCAATTCCCACCTCGGGCGACTGTCTGTGTGGAGATTGCACATTCTCCCCATGTCTGCCTGAGTTTCCTTTGTGTCCTCCGGTTTCCTCTCACAGTCCAAAGATGTGCAGGTCAAGTGGATTGGCGATGCTAAATTGCCCATAGTTTTAGATACATTAGTCAGGGGTAAATGTAGTGGAATAGGTCTGGGTGGGTTGCCCTTGGAGGGTCAGTGTGGACTTGTTGGGCCAAAGGGCCTGTTTCCATACTGTAGGAAATCTAATCTAAAAAAAATCGTCAGTCCTTCAATATGTGAGTGGACGTATAGGATAAAGAATGATTGGATTTAAATTGCAGATATTGTTTATCGTGCCTAGCTGATTATCTGTGTTTCACTATGAATAATGCATTTTTTTTTGTGATAACTTTAACGCGTAAGATGTAATGTTATAACCTCTGGTGAAGAACAGTTGAGCAAATATGTGGGACATTGAATGTTTCCATTTTGTTGTGTTGTGAATCCAGTGAGAGGGAGGCAGTTTTGCTTTGACTGGTTCTTCCTCTGCTATAACCATAGAATTGATCAGATATTTTAAGATGAATTGGACTGTTATGTTGAAAGGGAGATTGTACAGGTACACTAACATGGACAGAGAATGGCCCAATACCCTTGGAAAGGAACACATTAGTGGACTTCATGGAGTTTGAAGACAATCAGCAGTTGTTACATGCTAACCATTTAAACAAGTCTTTATTCTAGATTTTAGCAATTTTAAATTTCACCCTTTGTGATGGCAGGATTTGAACGAATAACCCTAGGAGTGTTAACCAGGTGCTTTAGCTTGCTAAATCAGTGATAGCAACACTGTGACACCATCTTGGTCAGTTGTGTGGATAATCACCGTGTCAATCATAGCTCATGATGCACTATATCCACAAACTTCTCAATTCATCTTCCAGTCGTTTGGGTGACAATTATGATTCTCTGCTGGGGCAAGTGTGGTATCACCAATGGTGTTTCCCTCTATTAAATCTCCATGGCAACAGGATATCAACTGGTCACTTTGTTTGGTGTCATAATCAATGTACTTGGTAACAGATATTTCCCACTCTCATTCCTGTTCTACACAGCAGTGTGCAGTGTAAATGCTGTGTTGGCCTGTGCTGCTATTGACTGTTCTGTCTGGTAAACCATCGCTTTCACCTTTGACCACTTTGTGGCCATTTGTTGTCGCAATCTGAAAGCCAGACATTACACTGAGAAAGCAGCAGGTACCGTGGTAAGCACTGTTTGTCTGGTGAGCATTCTGAGGAACATCCCATTTTACTTTAAGTATCAACCACATGGGGTGGTGCACCCTCGGGCTGTGCCACCAGACCAGAGTTCTATATCTTGCCAGGATGGGTGGTATTAGTCTGGCTCCACCAGCTGCTGAACCCGTTGATCCCCTACCTCCTGATCCTGCTGTTCAATGCTCTGACCGTCAGGCACATTGTCTTGGCAAATTGGGCACGCAGGGGTCTCCGAGCTCCCAGTAACAGGGACCAGAGAGGAGATGGTCAACAGGCGGAAATCCATCATCCTGCTGTTTGTTGTCTCGGGCAGTTTTATATTGTTGTGGATGCCCAGTGTTTTCTTACTGATGCAGATTACCAACAACCATTTTTACCCCAGTTATGACCATCCTGTTATGATCGCTGACATATCTGGGACAATGCTCTTCTACCTGAGCTCATGTACAAATACTGCCCTTTATGCCCTGACCCAGAGTCGATACAGAGAGGAGCTGAAGAGGGCTCTGAAATACCCCTTCACTCTCTTCAGTGAACGGCACAGATTACATGTACAGATGGAAGCAGAGGGTGAATTGCTATCAGAACAGCGCAGGTAAGGGTTATTGGAGCAATCACTGGGGATCTAGCATGTTGTCTGACCAGTATTGACAGTGACTCCATATCATAGACCTTTCTGCATTGAGCACTGTTTCATCAGAAATCAGGGGGATCTTGGAAATATACTCCCAAAGTCAGAATTGGTTGGATAGATAGATGGATACATAGATAGATAGATAGATAGATAGATAGATAGATAGATAGATAGATAGATAGATAGATAGATAGATAGATAGATCGATAGATAGATAGATAAATAGGTAGGTAGATAGATAGGTAGGTAGATAGATAGATAGATAGATAGATAGATAGATAGATAGATAGATAGATAGATAGATAGATAGATAGATAGATAGATAGATAGATAGATAGATAGATAGATAGATAGATAGATAGATAGATAGATAGATAGATAGATAGATAGATGGATGAAAAGATAGATAGATAGATGGATAGATAGATAGATAGATCAATAGATAGATAGATAAATGGGTAGGTAGATAGATAGGTAGGTAGGTAGGTAGGTAGATAGATAGATAGATAGATAGATAGATAGATAGATAGATAGATAGATAGATAGATAGATAGATAGATAGATAGATAGATAGATAGATAGATAAATAGATAGATGGATGGATGGAGAGATAGATAGATAGATGGATGGATAGATAGATAGATAGGTAGGTGGGTAGGTATGTAGGTAGGTAGATAGATAGATAGATAGATAGATAGATAGATAGATAGATAGATAGATAGATAGATAGATAGATAGATAGATAGATAGATAGATGGATGGATGGGTATTGATCTTGCTGTGTGCACGGTGCTGTGTGTAAGTTGAATGCCTCACTCTGTCTAAGCACTCTATGATCTGTTTCCTCTTCCTTATTATGATTTGCCTCTATCATTTGCAAACACAGCTTTTCACTGTATGGAAGTACACGTGCCTAGAGTAAATCATATGAAATCAAATCCAAGATTGACGGATGGAATTGATCGCTATTTTAGTTCAGGGGAGGAACAGACAGCCCCTGAAATCTGTCCAGGCAGTCAGAGAGATTGTGGCAGAATATGATCCATGCCCTAAATAACCCAAACAATCTGACTCCCTCCATCACCAGAGAATCATTGCTCATCTCATTGCGTGAATGTTAACTGAATTACATCCCATGTCGTTTCTTGTGCCGAAAGAAATTCCAAGCGTGTAAAGAAAACATTGTCTCCTTTTATTCACCATTTCTGGTTTATTTGGACACGATGACAATACAGGAACACCAGAAGAGGGGAAAAGATCGTGAGGTGTAGCATTTAGTTTACCAAGTTTGTAATGTTAAAAGGCATGCAAATATTTGGTAAAGAATTCTGGAGCAAATACAGATTCAGAAGAGGTTTGATAGGGTCAATGCAGAGAGGGTGTTTCCCTCATGGGAGAGCCGAGGAGCTGAGCACACCGTCTCAGAATAAAGGGGCACCAATTTCATACTGAGATGGGGAGGAATTTCTTCTCTCAGAGAGTTGTGAGTTTTAAAGAGAGCTGTGGGGGCAGAGCATTTGTCTACATTTAAGGCTGAGATTGATTGATTCTTGATGAATTGGGGAATCACTGGTTCTGGGGACAACAGGGATGTGAGGAATATCAGGTCAGGCATGATCCTGTTGACGAACAGAACAGCATTGAGGGGTAGAATGGCATCCTCCTGTTCATATTTTTTAAGCTCTTTTGGTATCACACTATCATGAATCACATGAAGATTCTGTCAACAACATTGGAAAATAAAGATACAACACATGTAAAATGCAATTTATTCAAATTCATCAATTGTGTACATGCCTCTGAATATTCCTTAAAACATGCACAGTCAAGTTTCAATGTGTTTCAAATGGAAACAGAGGTGATTGTGACTTTGCAACAAAAGGATATTTCTCTTTGACTGAGACACATTGTGCCCGTATTTCCATTCCGTTACCATCTGGTTTGGTCTGGGGATGTGACATTGTAGAGCTTTCCACACGGGTAACTTCACAAGGGTCATTGCAGAGCAGTGGTCGGGGCAAAACGGGGCAGGGTTAATGTTAGGGTGAGGGTTAGGGTTAGGATTAGGGTTAAGGTTAGGGTGAGGGTTAGTGTTAGTGGTTGGGTTTGGGTAAGGGTTAGGTTTATTGTTAGGGTCAAGTTTAGGATTCAGGCTAAAGTTAGGGTTAGTGGTTGGGATGGGGTTTAAGTTCAGGTTAGGGTTAGGGTTCGGGTTAGGGTTAGCTTTAGGTTTGGGGGTAGGGTTAGGGTTCGTGGTTGGGTTTGGGTTTGGGTTTGGTTTTGGGTTAGGGTTAGAGTTAGGGTTAGGTTTAGGTTTAGGTTTAGGGTTAAGGTTAGGGTTGGTTGACCAGCACTGGTCCTCCCTTAAATAATCATTTCAACATCCAAGGAGCTGCCAGCCCCCGAACATAACAACATCTTAGGGCAGCACGGTGGCTCAGTGGTTAGCTCTGCTGCCTCACAGCACCTGGGTTCGAATCCTGCCTCTCTGTGTGGCGTTTGTACATTCTACCTGTGTCTGCTTGGGTTTGCTCCAGTTTCCTCCCACAATCCAGAGATGTGTAGGTTAGATGAATTGGCCTTGCAAAATTGCTCACAGTGTTACGGGTGTTAGTCAGGGGTAAGTATAGGGTAGGGATCTGGGTGGGTTTCTCTCCAATTGTCTCCAGTGTCCTGTGAGCAGTATTAATCTGTTTTATCTTTCGAGGCCATTTTCCAACATTAAGCAACTGTATTTTGTACTACTGTTTTTAAAAAAAGGAAACTCATTGCTGCACAAGTTCCAATTTTCAATTCTCAGCTTTAACTCAAGTTTCTAAAACAAAAATATGAAAAGTCAATGCACAATTGGGGTGGCACGGTGGCTCAGTGGTTAGCTATACTGCCTCACAGCACCAGGGTCCTGAGTTTGATTTCCACCTCGGATGACTCTCTGTGTGGAGTTTGCACGTTCTCCCTGTGTCTGTGTGGGTTTCCTCTGATTTCCTCCCACAATCCAAAGAAGTGCAGGTTGTGGTGGATTGGCCACGCTAATTTGCCAATCAGGTTAGGTGCATTAGTCAGGGGTCAACACAGGTCTGGGTGGGTTACTTTTCAGAGGGTTGGTGTGGACATGTTGGTCCAAAAGGCCTGTTTCTATACTGTAGGGAATTTAATTTAATCTAATATTGAGGTACAACCTGACTAACAGGGCATTATCAAGGAGCTCATTACAGCCTAGTGATAGTGTCCTGGTAATACAATGAAAAATACCTATTTATTATTCAAAATGTATCCGTAGCAGAACATAAAAAATCAACAAGGCAACATAATCAATATCTCAAATTTAAGCCCAATCATCATAGATCATATTTACCCCATCACACACCATTCACAGATATTAAATGTACAAAGCTATTGCTCCTAATTCATGCAGAGTTGGTCAGACACATCAGAAATACCAACAGCACCACACACAGAGGGATGTAAGGCTGTGTGGTGCCATGTCTTTGATATTTGAATCAGATTTTGTGTTAGCTATTTCAGAGTTTAGCAGTGGAGTGATGGGGTTGTGTGTGTGCGTAAGGGAGGATTGAATATTTTTATATTCACCAGTGCTCAGAAACTCTAATAGGGAACTTTCATGAGCAACGGAGTTTGGAAATGCTTCCAGAATTGGACAATGTTGCATTCAGCAATGAGAGAAATGTTCCCGTCCTCAACTCAATACATGAGAGTTCCATTCATGGAAGATTAAATGCTTTGAGACCAGGAAATATTCACGGAGGGATATGTACCATTGGGAAGCTGCATATCCACCTGTGTTTGTTACTGAAATGCAGGGAGTGATTCACGGATGAGAGTGAAGGGGTATTTCAGAGCCCTCTTCAGCTCCTCTCTGAATTTACTCTGGGTCAGGGCATAAAGGGCAGTGTTTGTACAGGAGCTCAGGTAGAAGAGCATTGTCCCAGATATGTCAGCGATCATAACAGGATGGTCATAACTGGGGTAAAAATGGTTGTTGGTAATCTCCATCAGTAAGAAAACACTGACCTTGGGCATCCACAACAATATAAAACTGCCCGAGACAACAAAGAGCAGGATGATGGATTTCCGCCTGTTGACCATCTCTGCATCTCCTCTCTGGTCCCTGTTACTGGGAGCTCGGAGACCCCTGCGTGCCCGATTTGCCAAGACAATGTGCCTGACGGTCAGCGCATTGAACAGCAGGATCAGGAGGTAGGGGATCAATGGGTTCAGCAGCTGGTGGATCCAGAAAAATGCCACCCATCCTGGCAAGGTGAAGAACTCTGGTCTGGTGGCACAGCCCCAGGGCACACCACCCCATGTACCATATGGTTGGTACTTAAAGTAAAAAGGGATATTCCTTAAAATGTTCACCAGACAAACAGTGCTTACCACGGCAGCTGCTGTTCTGGCAGAGCAATATCTGGCTTTCAGATTGTGGCAACAAATGGCCACAAAGCGGTCAAAGGTGAAAGTGATCGTCAACCAGACAGAGCAGTCGATAGCAGCATAGGCCAATACATCATTTACACTGCACACTGCTGTGTAGAACAAGAATGAGAATGGAAAGTACCTGTGACCAAGCGCATTGATTATGACACCAAACAAAATGACCAGTAGATCGGCTGTTGCCATGGAGATTAGGTAGAGGGAAACACCTTTGGTGATGCCACACTGTCCACGGCAGAGAATCATAATTGTCACCAAATCAGCTGCAAGATAAATTGAGAAGATTGGAGATAATGCGGGTCTTGACGAATGATTAACAGAGTGAACATTCATGTCCGTGACAATTTTGGTGGCAGAGTAGTAATCACACCAGAATAGCAACACAACATACCTGGCTAATGATTTGTGGAGGATTGATTCAAATCACACCATGACAAATGGTGAATTCTGAAATTGCTAATATCTAGAAGGATGATTCTAATGGCTGGCATGGAGAAACTGCAGACTGCAATAAAAAGCTTCAGGTTCACCAACATGTGACTTTCCAAGAGCAATGTGCCATTATCTGCCTTTCCTCACTGGCCCTGTCCCTTATTCCTTTCAATATAACAATGTTATTCAGTGTAAAGTACACCATTAACCCGATTGTTATGACAAAAGGACTCCCTGCCAGATCAAAACTGCCCTGCTAGCATTAGATTTACAACCCAATGAAATTAAAACATTGAATGTTACTCAATTTTACTCAGTTGTTCTTAACCAGACCTTACTGGTAATGTAGATAGAACATCAAGCTTATACTTAATGATGAAGAAAATTATTATTCATAATGTAACTTTCACAGATCTCTCAGACATTATAATTAATATTTGCAAATTTATCCCAACCTTTGGTAGACTGTACTGTCACTGACATCATTGCAAGGTCAATAATGTTTTCAATATATTACAGTGAAAAATACAAAACTATTATTCATATTGTAACTTTAATAGAACACATATATTCAACAAGGTAATATACTTCCTAGCTTCAATTTAAACTCACCAACCCCGATCTTACACACCCATTGATGTACACAAACAGAGATGGGAGAAATGTTCTCGGGACACAGGCTGAAGTCCAGCCAGATATTTTAAATTTAAAAGGAGTTGGCATTTAAGAATTTAATGATAACTATGAAATAATTGGCAAGAGTAAAAATAAATCTTGGTTATGCATATTTTTTTTGAAAGAAAACAAACATCCTTACCTTGTCTGTCCCACATGTGACTCCAGACCTACAGCAATGTCACTGACTATGAACTGGTAACTGTGCAATAAGTACTGGCCCAGTCAGTGCTGCTAACATCGCATTCATAAATTGGAAACTAGCTCGTCATTTAGGCCACTCAATAGCGGGAGTTGCTGGATAAGGTCTGCTTCCATTTTTCAGCTGCCTCTCACTTCAACTGCACCAATATTTCTCACCCATAATCACATCCCTCATCTTCACAATATGCTTCCGTAGTGTTCAGAATATTCAACTGCTGTTTTGCACAGACGTGATGGGCCGAAGGGCCTGTTTCTGTGCTGTACTGCTCCATGATTGAAAACTAACCCCTGAGTGAGTGATTCTCTCTTATTCTCTCATCCAAAGCTGTACCTTACACAAGGCCCCTTCAATGATTGTGTTTTGTATGATGGCATACACCATCAGAGATTGACAGGATTATAGAGCACAGAAGGATCCCAATCCACCCATACTGCTGACTCAGGAAAGAAATATTCATTCGGACTCACACTCTCACTGTGCCAGTCTTTCCTCACAGTGTTTGTTTTTGATTTTGACCTTTTCCTGTACCTATTCAAAACTTCCTTAGAAATTGTTCCCCTGAAGAGCACCTCAGCAGCATCGGTGCAGAAAGGGAATTCCAATTATCCCGGCTTGCTGTGTGGAATCTTATTCCACCTCTGGCTCTTTCAAAATCCCGTTCCTCTGGAAAAAGAATGGTCCAGTCATGGAAACACCTCTCGCCTTTTATTGTGCACCATCATAACTTCAATCATCTCCCATACACTCTCACCACCTCTCACAGCTCTCACGTCAATGCACAACTTCTTTCATCTATTCACCCCACTGAAGATTCTCACCCTTCACACAATTATCTCCCTGAGTACAATGTATGAAACACTGCAGAGAGATAATGTCCTTGCTCCCCACTTTGGCGATTAATACCAGGAGGCTTTTGATTTTGCCTGAAACGTCGATTTTCCTGCTCCTCAGATGCTGCCTGACCTGCTGCGCTTTTCCAGAACCACTCTATTCTTAACTCTCTTGATTTCAAAGTCAACTTTCTAATGACTAACCATTAAAAATAGACAGAGGACCATAATTTAAGAGGGTAAGATGATCTCCTCACCTGGAAGACAGACGATTGCAAGGCCTTTTAAGAAAACAAACAGAATCTCTAAAATTATTGGTTGTTGCATGTTTTGTGCCCCTATTCATTGAGTCTACAGGTCAAGTTCAGAAACTGAATTGTAAATGGTTCCTTATGTACACAGTATGATAAACCCCCTGTGACATAGTCCATGTTATTCCAGTGTACTGAGCAGGCTCATTAAGCACATTCCTATGACATTGCACATTCCCTCTACGCTGGCCGTTTGAAAATAGAAATGGAACAAATTATAATCTCTCCCCTTTCCCACCCCAAGGACTTTCATGAACAAATAAGTGTGTTTGGTTTTCACTGCTGCTTTGGAAATGCTTGGTTTAGGAAATGGGTTATTCGAATTTCGCTTCTTATGTCAGACACTGGACGGATTACTGTGGGTGTCGTGACTGAAGCCCAGAGTTGTGTGAATTTGGTACACTGTTCCCCTTGACATTGTGTGCAGCGACTAAATTCTAGGCACTAAGCCTAGAGAAATATTGTATCAGATCCCACTGTAGAAAGTTACCATTTCAGACACAATATTCTCATTTACTCAGTAAATGTGAGGGTAAGATCCTTTCACTCCAGAACAGGTCTCCAGTGCATCAGACACAATTAATGGCTCCATCTAAAGTAAAGTTGCCTTTTCCCCGAAATCTCCCTATGGAGAACCAGCCTTCCTTTTCTCCCAGAGTTCAGTTCAGTTCTCGCCCATGTTGAAGCTCAGATGGTGATGTTTTGGTTGGGTGAGTGTGGCAAGGCGTGTGGAGCCATGTTGGTCAAACAAGGAGAGGGACGGAACAGCCGTGGTGTGACAGAATGGGCTCAGAGGGCTGAATGGACTTCTCCTTTTTTCACCTTTTCTACCTGAGCAAGTGAGGAACCACCTCACATCACAGAATTGCCAACTGTGGGAAAATGTAAGTGGCAAGGAATGAAACATTGCACGCAACAATGAGATTCCTCACTCTCCGTCCAACAGTCAGTGGGGATCAGTCAAAACAGGAATGAATCATCAACGTGATAATGTCCAAACTGATTGTACTATGGAACAAGGTCAATCCCAGAATGAAACCTGAATTGATAGATCATCTTGAAACATAAAATATAGGTGCGTGGGTAGTCCATTCATCCCATCAATTCATTGTCAATCCCATTTGATATAAACATAGCTGATCATCCAACTCAGTCCCCTGTTCCTGCTTTCTCCTCATATCCTTAGATCCCTTTAGTGCTAAGAACTATACCTGACTCCATCTTGAAATCACTCAATCTTTTGCCCTCTCCAGTTTGCTTTAATAAAGAATTCCAGAAGCTCACCACTCTGTGTTTGTAGACATTTCTCCTGGTCTCAGCCCTAAATGGTTTACCCTGTACCTTTAAACTGTGACCTCAGTTCTGGTATAATTAATTTTTGGCATTCATTAACCTCACGGTTTATCACTGCGACACAGCGACACACAGCATCATAGGCTTTGTCGACAACAGAAGTTTATTGGAAAACAGAGAAAAAAAACAAACACATATCTAGCACAGAAGGCAGGTTTTCATGAGCTTAAAATTAGATATATTCAATAATATTTGCAAATCTGTCCATTACTGGAGAATCGTGCAAAGAGACATCACACGCCACTGATACCTCTTTCAGTTTCTCATTGACTAGTTCCTTCTGGAATCTTTCCCATGTCTGTGGAGACGACTTCACGATTGGTTTTTTGGACCAGGTGGAATGATATTTTCACACAGATGTTCGGTTCTGAAGTTTCTCATGTCTAATGAGTGGTGTTTGTTTCATCCAATTTCTCAGGAATCTCCACAAACAGTTTCAGGGACTGAAGGTGAAACAGCTGGGGAGAGTGTTTGAAAATTTGGAGGGTGTTACCAAGAAAGGGAGGGGTACGCGTGCTGTAGGAGGTTAGAGAGATGGGGAGGGGGTATAGGGGCTAGAGGAGGTTACAGAGATAGGGAGAGGATGTAAGGGCTTTATGGAGTTATAGAGAATGGGAGGGGGTATAGGAGCTGGAGGAGTTTACAGAGATAGAATGTGATGTTGGGGTTGATGGAGGTTTTAGAGAGATTTGGGAGTGCTGGGTTTGGAGGAATTGACAGAGTTAGGGAGGGGTGTAGGGACTGTATGAGACAACAGACATAGGGAGGGTTGTGAGGACTGGAAGAGGTAACAGAGGTGGGCGATGTAGGGGTTGGAGGAGGTTACGGAGATAAGGAGGATGTGTAGGGGCTGGAGATAGGGAGGGTTTTGAGGGATGCATGGAGATTTCAGAGACAGGGAGAGGTTCATGTATACTTACTCTGCTATCCAACTCAGTCCCCTGTTCCTGGTTTCTCCCTAACCCCTGTGATCCATTAGCCCTGAGAGGAACGTTGAATGTCGGAGCAGGAAAAGAGTGATGCGGATCACCTTATGTCAGTTTGCAATCCCATGGTGCATTTCATTGCCCATTGAGGCTGGGAAAAGTCACATGATATTGAAATACTGTTAAAACTTGGAGACAGACTATTGGATTACACCATCCTCCCTCCCTCAGTATTCACAATTCAGTAAAATTAAATCATTCAAAGACCGTCAACATTGACGCAATGCTTCCTAACCAGCCTTTTAAATAGCCATTTCAGACTCTGCGAATAATTAATTCCAGACCCTGGGTTGTATGGCAAATACAGGGCTTAGCAATTTATTAACAAAGGGGCAATGTTAACAGAGTAAATATAAACAGCAAAGTATTCCAATTAGTCTACATTTTAAACCCCAATAGCTGTTTTCAGTCTCATTCACACAGTAGACAGACAAACTAACAGTTCAGGGATACATTAAAGAATGTGAGAAAGCTGACCAAATTATTTCAGTGGTTCACAGGGTGGTTCATGGGCAGGGATGATGGTTTCTTGCTTGACTTTTTGAAATGTGTATCAGACTCTCCTTTACAGATCACTCAGATAAAGACAGTCATACTTATAACTTAGTTTTCTGTTCCCTGAGTTCAAAAGAGCTGATTAAGGAAGTTAGGCAGGAAGATTTCAAATCTTTGCCCTGCAGCGCCAATAGCCAGATTAATAGAAACTCAGCCCAAATCCAACCCAACTTGTGACCATGCCCTGACAGACTGACTGTCTCTTCCATGATATCCCAGTTACCATTCAACATCTGCACTCTGCCTGAGATAAGGTCTTTTCCAGACCAATTCCTGGAGAGTGACCTAATCGATAACCAACTTCTGTCATCTGTTTCACAAAGGTGGCAGGTAGGAGCTCTCCCTTCATTGTACAAGATAATGTGAAAGTGGATGAATTGTCTAGAATGTGAAACCAATTAATTAACAACTTAAAGGAAAGTGACAAAAGATTACGAAGAAAACAGGGATGATTCAGTGCCAATGGAGGGAGGTTTTGCTTTCTGTTGTCTGTGTGTCAGACACTTGGTGAAGAAATGCATCTTGGGAAATGTGCTTCATCTCACTTTAGGGTGGAGGCATATAAAGACACTTTTACTTTTATTATTGACTGTGGAAAAAAAATGGGGCAAAACGTTGTTCTATGAACAAGAAAACTGTGTAGTAAATTCTGTTCAGTGTTAAAAAGATTAGTGGAACATATTGACAGTTTTATACACATTGTTGTCTGTTGGGACAGCAAAAGAGTGTCTCAAAAACTTTTTGTGTGTGTGAGAGAGTCTGTGTGTCTGTGTGTGTGTGTGTGCGTGTGAGAGAGACAGAGCATGTGCGTGTTTCTGTGTGTGTGTGTGCATCTGTCTGCGTAAGACAGACAGAAAGTGCGTGCGTGCATGAATCTGTGTACGTTTGTGCTTGTGTGTGAGAGAGAGGGTATGTGCCGGGAAAGACACCATTTGATTGGTTTTTAATCAGCACCTGTTGTGTGTTCGGGAGAGCTCAGGACAGTGACAATCTCTTGCTTGTTCCCTGGACAGGTCAGTGCAGCCAAGTGTGTGGAGAATACAGTGTAAGGACCAGCCTGTGAAGACAGAGCATCTATATCACTCTCTCCTTCCTGCATGGGGAACTGAATGAAGACACCCTGATAGCTCAGCGCTCCCTCTCGGTGTTCCTCTGCTGTCTCTGAAAACCCTCTGGTAAAAGGGACAATTGGAAATCACTTCCACACAAACAGAAATGTCAAATTTTCAAGCAGTGAACGGCCGACAGAGAATTGCTGTCCCCACAACCTCGTTCATCATCAAACTTTTTGAAGAAATTGAAAGGTTCTGAAAGAGAGCAGCACATGTTTACTTGATTTTATTTTATCTTAGCGCATAAAATATTTTCCTTCTCTGTCCTTTTTGGTCATCTCTCTGAGTGAACAAAAGTCTTTGAAGTGGAAGAAATGAAGTTACAGTTTGGCAATTGAACACATTTTTTTTCAATTTGTTAACAGTAATTTGAACACAATAATGTTATTTTCACGATTATGCTAAAAAGGTGTGCATATTCCTTTCACAGAAATTGGATATTTGTGCACAATTGGGTAATGTGGTGCTTTCATCAAATGTTCACGTTCTTGAGAACTTAGTGAATCGTGGGGCTGGATTTCCAGTGCACTTCAGTTAGACCACGGAAAGAGTATTGTGTGCAGTTCTGGAATTGATGATAGGAGGGGTGTGTTTACACTGGAGAGGTTACAGAGGGAGATGTACCAGCGTGTTGTCTGGGCTGGACAGAGTTTCAGTTATGTGGAGAAATTGCACAGAGTGGGTTTCTTTCCTTGGAGCAGAGGTGACTGAGGGGAGAGATGGTTGAGATGTGTAACTGTATGAGGGACACAGACAGAAGAGACAGGAAGAGGCTTTCCCCATTGATTGGAGGCATGGATAACCAGGGAGATCGATTTGAGGTTGAGGCAGGCTGTTCAGATGGAATGTGAGGGAAATGCTCTCACATAGGAGGTGGTGGGAAAGTGGAGCTCACTGCCTGTGAGGGTGGGAGAGGCAGAGACCCTTCTAACAATGAAGAAGTATTTAGATGTGCACTTACAATGGCGAGATGTTCCAGGATATTGAGCAAGTGCTTGAAAATAGCTTTAGAATAGTTAGGTGGTTGCTTTTGACCAGTGTAGATTCGATGTGCTGTGCTGTAGACATCAAGGGCTCTCTGACTGTCCTGTTGAATCATAAAAGTTGCTGCCCAGTCTCTGAAATTCTTCAGACCATTCATACCTGCCTCTTGCTGCAATCTCTTCAAAACTCACAAAGCTAAGTCTATAAAATTTTTGTCCATCAATACCCCTCGCTCCTCCAACTCTGCCACCCTACCCACCTACTTTTATGTTTTACTCAGTCACAGCATACTGGTGTCATTATCTGGGACAGCATTTATTCTTCATCATCCCTGAGGATGGGCAGCAGACTGCATAGAGTGTGCTCCTATCTCTCTCTCTCTCTCTCTCCATCTGTCCTTTCTGTGCAGGGAACTGAACCAAGATAACTGAGTAGCTGACAGCTCTCCCTCACCTCTCCTCTGCTCTCCCTGAAAACCCCCCTGTGGAAAGGGACAGTTGACCCCACTTTCAGAGACCCAGAAAGGGTGAATTCTGAAGCCCACTGGTGCTGCATATCATTCAGTCAGATGGTGCAGCTCCATTTCCCTCACTCACCCTTTGTCTATTTGTACAAGAGAATTGTTCCCGTGCTAATAATGCAGGATGTAATTCATTCCCAGCATGGTTAGTGATTGGGGAGAAGGTATCCAGATCCTCACTCTACCTGAATGATTAAGGTACTTTATGATATCAGTCTTTCAATGCACTTGGCTCACATTTTAAGACTGTTTGCCCCGCCCACAGTCCCGGTCCTGTTTCCCACTTTCCACACACATCATCCCATCCTTTATCTCCTCCTGTCATTCAGCTGAATCCACACTGTACATTCCCCAAAGCCCAGTACCACCTTCCTGCGGAGCGGTCCCTTACACAGTGATGAACTTACACTGATCAAGTGTAACCATGGGTTTATCAAACTGAAGCCTAACTGGGTTCCAAATCCAATCCAAACACCATTGAGAAATGTTATCACTGCAGTGACTGTCTTGAATGTTTCTTGAATTCCTTGTCCTGATTGTTACACGTGTATAGATGTATCTGCTTTCTTGGTACAATGTTGAATTCTTATTTTGTAACAAGTCCCACACTGACCTTTCTGTGAGTCAAGGAACCTCCTCCTGTTAGATTACACAAAAAGTCAAAATTTCAGTCTCTCTGCCAGATGGAAAGTCATGTTTTCATACTTTGTGACAAACGTTAAATACACTGCTCGTTTTCTCATCATTTCCCTCACAACTGTTCCATGTTCATTGGTAAGAGTTAGCATTCTCAGTCTGTGCCTTAACTCCGAACGATATAGCATCAATGTTGGTTTTTGGATTGAATTTGCATTCTTGCTCTTTGTCCTGATGAGTGCAAGTCAAAAATTGCAACAACATATGTCCTTCCTCAACAATATTTTGATGAGTTTATCCATTATGTGTCTGGATTCATGACACAAGATCCATGGTTGAAGAGAAAAAAACACGGCAGATCTGTCCAACAGTGTCTATTAACGCGACTGGAATATATTGAGCAACTTAGTGATATGAACAAATGCGTATTTGTTGCTGAATGTGCCATGACATTGGAATTGGACCCATTGCATCTGGGTGTTGTATTGAACTCAAACAGAGTGAGTTCAGGGGTGTGAAAGCTGCATGAGCTGACCTCAGTTGAGTTCCAATGGACTCAGCTGGATAGAAATGGTTTCAGTGAGACTCTAAGTGATGGAGCAGCAATGGGCTCAGTTAAAACCCATCTGATTGTTTTCTTGTTTTCTTCAGTGGAAGACTGTTACAATTTGATAATCATCACAAAAGAGTTTGATGTGAATTTTACCACCTGTTTGAGAAATAAAATGTTCCCTGGTATTTTTTTTTAAAGTCAATTGCAAGTCGAATGTTGGTGCTACTAATATTCAAAGCACAGTTGTGAACTCCCTCTTGACAAGATAAAGGACAGCAGTCTATTGTTGGAACGTAAGTCCAGGATGTCAACCCTCCGTGGACGATAATATATTGAGTGATTGACATGTGAGAGAAAGAAGGTGGATAATGAAAAAAAGTAGAAAAACTAACACTGTTAGAACAGTGTTTGGAAAGCAAGTACAAGTATTAAATTAAGGAGCATTCTTTAGAGAGTGCTGTTTACAATCCTTTTGTATCTCCATGTGGAATATGCCAGTGTTGTGGGGCTGTACAATGTAATGTGAATGATTTTTAAGAGAGTGTTTAGTCAACTGGAAGTGACACCAGATGTCACACACGGTGTTTACGATCATGTATAAATGAGTGTTGATTCTTATCCCAGGGGCTCAGTCCAGACTCCAAGCCCTGCGCGAGAGTTAATGAATGAGATTGCCCAACATTAACAATGCAAGGACCAATAATTCTACAGATCTTATTCGCTTTCTTCCATTTCTTTGCAATTGTCTGTGTTCCAGGTGAGGAGATCTTCCCCGTTACTGACTGTGGTGTTTATAGTTCTGTCTGTGTTTTATGGTGAGATATTTGATGGATTACTTTGGAAGTGGGATGTGGATGGACTGATTGAAGGAGTGACCTTGGGGAAGCTGCAGTGCCATTACACGGGAATGTTACCAGGAATGAGAATCTTCAGTTGTATGGAGAGAGGAAAGAGGTTGCCCAGTGTCCTTGGAACTGAACATGATGAAGGTGGTATAGGGACCATGAGCAGAATAAACCCTAAACCTGAAGACCATTTCCCTTGAGCCTACTTCACCAATAACTCGGATCTTGGCTGATGGGAAATTCCTCACATCCTGCTCTTTCTCTGCATTCCTTGATTTCCCCGACAGATCAAAAAAATCCAAAATGAAGGATGAGAAGATGGCTGCAGGAGCTGCTCCGTTTTGAGGTATTTTAGGTGTTGGAGATCACTTCCTCGAATTCCAGGAGCAGAAATTGCTGTTTTGTATGCTGTTGCATTGTTTTGGAACTTTGGGGCAAAAAACCCCTCAAAACAACAGCACTTTTAAAAGACAGAAAGACAGACGATAGGCAGCGAACACATTGTCAGTGAGGGAGGGAGGTAACTGACCCAGCAATGAATCTGCACAGTTGCTACCTTTGCTGTTTGAGTTCCTGTATCTCTGGACGTCAGAATTGGTCTAGGAAAAAGTTTAAAAAGTGAAATTCACAGCTGACCTTGGAGGAACCTATGTGGGAGAGCTCACAGCACAGGAACAGATAAATGCATAGTTTTAAATGTGTAACTTTGCTATACGGTTGCTGTTCTGAATGGGTTCTTTCTTGATTATAAATTTTATTGAAATCTGCCTGATGATTAAATTTTAAAAATATTAACCAGAAATACTAAGTTAGCCTGGAGCACTGTTTTTGTTTAGAGCAAACAGATAATGCTATCTTTCTGGATCTATTGATTGTGAAGGAACAAAGATGATTTTTTTTAGAGTTACATCCTCATCCTGTAAGACGTGGGAGTTTAGGGAGAGTTTCCATGTTACTGATTATTTTGTCTGCAGTAAGTGTGCTTGGTTGCCAATTCTATCGGATCGCATGGATTGGTTGGAGCAAAAGTTAGAGGTAATGAGGAATTTACAAGAGCTAGAGGGTGTGATGGATAGCAGTTATAGGAAGGGAGAAAAGCCTCAGATACAGTCAAATGGACGGGTTAACTCCAGGAAAGCTAGGAGGGGTAGTGCAGGTAGTGCAGGAGTCTCCTGTGACTATCCCCATTTCAAACAAGTATGCTGTTTTGGAAAATGTAGGGGGTGATGGACTCTCAGGGGAACGTAGCATGGAAGCCAAGTTTCTGATATTGAGACAGGCTGTAATGCAATGAGGGGTAAGTCGGGTTCCAAGCAAAAGAATTGCGATAGGGGAATGTACAGTCCAAGGCACGAACAGACATTTCTGTGGCCAGCAGCAATAAATCAGAATGATGTGTCGCCTCCCTGGTGCCAGGATAAAAGATGTTGAAGAGAGGGTGCAGAATGTTCTCAAAGGAGAGAGGGCCCAGCAGGATGTCATTGTACACATTGGAATCAATGACATAGGATTGGAAAAGGATGAGATTCTGAAGGGAGAATGTATGAAATTGGATAGAAATTTTTTTTAAAAATGAGGTCCTTGACAGAGGTAATATCTGGAATACTCCCAGTGTTACGAGCTAGTGAGAGTAGGAATAGGAGGAGAGAGCAGATGAATTCATGGTTGAGGAACTGGTCCATGGGAGAAGGTTTACACTTTTCAATCTTTGGAATCTCTTCTGGGGTAGAAGTGAACTGTACAAGAAGGATGGATTGTACCTGAATTGCACGTAGTCAAATATACTGACAGAGAGATTTGCTAGAGCTGCTCAGGAAGATTTTAAGGTGGGGGAGATGGCAAGAGTGGTAGTAAGGTAGCATCACACCCTCTAGCTCTTGTAAATTCGTCATTGCCTCTAACGTTTGCTCCAATCAATCCATGTGATCTGGTAGAATTGGCAACCAGACACACTGCAGACAAAATACTCAATAACATGAAAACTCTCCCTCAAGTCCTACAGCCGACAGGTTGAACATGTAACTCTACAAAAGACCATCTTGCAGATAATGCATTGAGAACTTTAATCTCCCATTATCCATCAGCTTTCCATTCAAATCAAATTCAGAATGCTGGGATAGGCATAACGTCCGTCATTTGCTCTGGATGTGAAATCAAACACTTCATGCGGTTTGCCACATGGTCATTTCACCTTCACTCTCTTCTTAGTCAAGAATAGATTGGCTAGAATTTGTAATCATTCACTCTGTGCATATTTATCTTGTTTGCAAAGGAGAGTTCTGTGTGGAACCAATTAGAATGAGGCAGTTTTGTCCAACTTATAACTAGCTCATCCCAATAACATGTTGAGGATTTATAACTCCCTCAGTTCAGCTTTCTCATCCTACTCAGTTGTTTTGGTTCAATTGTTTGCATCAGTTGAATTTCAAAATTCTGTGTTCAGAGTTAACTCCAGAATTTCAGCACAATGCTAAACTTTGCCCTGCTGAGCAGTACTGATGGTGTGCTAGTCAGTCTGAGGTGCTGATTCCACATGCAGTATCAAGCCAACACAGCTTCTGCCTGCTTTATTGGATATTAAATATTCCAAGGCACCAATAATACTTGGTTTCCTCACCAATCCCTCTCCCTCAATCAGCATCACACAAAAAATTAACAACTATCTATAATTCTGGTTGTGGGAACTTGATCAATCTTGGTTATGCCCTTCCTTAATTACAAAATTTATCATTTCTAAGACGTGCACCGTAGATGATAAAAAGTATTTCTGGGCATCTGGTGGTTATCCATTTAAAATCCTTCTTGTACTTATTGTTGCAACTGTCCCTGTCCCTGTTTTTGATATTGATGCATACTGCAGCAGTGAAGGTTCATGATCCCACATGCAGAATAATTTTTCAATGTCTCTTCCAGCTAACTTAATGACGATTGTGATTCTCACGCGTGGAAAGTGTGGCATCACCAAAGGTATATCCACGCACCTCATTTCCATGGCAACAGCAGATCTCCTCGTCATTGTATTCAGTGTAATGCTCACAACACTTGGTTTCAAATAATTCCCAGTTTCCTTCCTGTTTTACACAGCGGTGTGCAGTTTTAACATCATCATGAGCTATGCTGCTATTGACTGCTCTGTCTGGTTGACCATCGCTTTCACCATTGATCGCTTTGTGGCCATTTGTTGCCACAATCTGAAAGTCAGATATTGCTCTGCCAGAACAGCATCCTCAGCGGTAACCATTGTCTGGTCAGTGAGCATTTTGAGGAACATTCCATTTTACCACAAATACCAATCTTTGGGCACATGGGGTGGTGTACCCTGGGGCTGTGGCATCAGACCAGAGTTCTTCATCGTGCCAGGATGGGTGTCATTTTTCTGGCTCCACCGGATGCTGAACCCATTGATCCACTACCTCCTGATCCTACAGTTCAATGCTCTGACCGTCAGGCACATTGTCTTGGCAAATACGGCACGCAGGGGTCTCCGAGCTCCCAGTAACAGGGACCAGAGAGGAGATGCAGAGATGGTCAACAGGCGGAAATCCATCATCCTGCTGTTTGTTGTCTCGGGCAGTTTTATATTGTTGTGGATGCCCAAGGTCAGTGTTTTCTTACTGATGGAGATTACCAACAACCATTTTTACCCCAGTTATGACCATCCTGTTATGATTGCTGACATATCTGGGACAATGCTCTTCTACCTGAGCTCCTGTACAAACACTGCCCTTTATGCCCTGACCCAGAGTAAATTCAGAGAGGAGCTGAAGAGGGCTCTGAAATACCCCTTCACTCTCATCCGTGAATGTATCTCTTCATCAAAATAAGAAATGCGGTTGAGATTCCGGATGCGGCCTGTCCCTCACAGCCTTCAACACGTCATTAATGACAACTGAGAGAAGAGAAGGAATTGTCTTCTTCAGCCGTGAGATGTACACGCGCGTGGCTCGACATGAGGGTTAGGTCATGTCTATTGGCCCTTTCTCTGGTTATTTCTCTATTACTGTTCTCTAGCCCTTGGATCAAGTGAACACATCGCCCCTTTCCTTGCGAGAGTGAGAAGTCACATGACACCAGTTTGCATTCCAACAGGTTTATTTGAAATCGCAGGCTTTCACAGGGCTGCTCCTTTGTCAGGTGAAGCCCTTCCCCAGCCCAACAACACCACTTCCACATCATTTCTTTGAGAAACAGAGTTGTCCAACAGTCTTGTATAAATTACGGTCAGTTTGTTAAAGCTGCATTGATGCATGGTCACATCTCTCTTCCTGTAAGATTTCAGATGGTTGATGTCGCTTTGACCCACTCTGCTTCTCAATGTGGAGAGTGTGCATTCTACACCCTCCCTTCCAGCACAAACTCTATTGCAATTGTCCAATTCCCCCCAAAGCCCTGTGGAGTGCAATGTCTTTTGGATTGTACTTTAATATTCAGCCCTGCGGACGGAGGCCTGCATTCCCTGCTGGGCTGTATCCTGACCAAGAGTCTGAGAACGGTCTGACTAGAAAACTTCCCTCACCTCCTTTTCTCTGCTTTATTACACAGTGGAGGTGATTCTGTCCATGGCTGAGAGAGTTTTCATGAGGAAATGAATAAAAAATGAACAAAAAATGCATGCTGTCAATGTTATGTCTCCATTTTACTTAATTCTTTTTCCAAACCTCACATGATCTGCAATCATACACACTTAAAATGGTCTTCAGGGAGAAAAGAACATCTCAGGGTTTAAGGTGATACTTTCAACATGAGACACATCATTGAAGCTGATCCTCTCTCCACACATTCATAATTTGTCTACATCTCCTTTACTTTCATTCCTTTCCCATTCCCTCCTCCTGTTGTTTCTACTGTTTAGGGGTGGCACGGTGACTCAGTGTTTAGCACTGCTGCCTCACAGCACCACGGTCTCAGGTTCGATTCCAGCCTTGGGCGACTGTCTGCCTGAAGTTTGCATGTTCTCCCCGTGTCTGCGTGGGTTTCCTCTGGGTGCTCCGGTTTCCTCCCACAGGTCAGGTGAATTGGCCATGCTAAATTGCCTCATAGTATGACATGCATTAGTCAGAAGGAAATGGGTCTGGGGGGGTTAGTCTTTGGAGGGTCGGAGTGGACTGGTTGGGCTGAAGGGCCTGTTTCCACGTTGTAGGGAATCTAATCTAATCTAATCTAAACTCATTCGACGGACATCAGGGGGATTGGATAGACTGACATATATTACCTATCCCTAATTACCCAGGGGACAGTTTAGAGTGAAGCACATTGCAGTGGGTCTGGAGTCACCTGTAGGTTCAGACTGAGCAAAGATGGTAGGTTTCATTTCCCTGAAGGGAATGAGTGAACCAAATGGTACTTTATCCCCCAACAATCAAGGACTGTTTCATGTTCATCCTGAAGTTCTTGATTCCAGATTTGTATTGAAGGGAAAACTCCATGGTAGGATTTGGACTCAGATCCACAGAACATTATTAGTGTCATCGGAATGAACAACCCAGTGATAACAAGGCCATCACCATATCCTACGTTCCCTTCCCTTCCTCTCCTTTTATCTCCACTGAACCCTTCAGGTCTCTCTTTCTCTTATTCTCTCCCTATCTGGTAATAATGTAGTCAATTAAATTAAGATGAATATTTTGGAATTGGTCGACATTGATGTTGTCATGTGTACCGAGAAACAGTGAAAAGTGTTGTTTTCCGTGCTGTACAGGCAGATTGTACCATAGGAAGTGCATCAGGGTAGCAGAACCGAGTGCAGAATACAGTGTTCCAGCCACAGAGAAGGTTCAGGGAGAGAAATCATGATCAACATTCGAGATGTCCATCCAAAAGTCTGATACCAGCGGGGAAGAAGCTGTTCTTGAATCTGTTTGAACATGTATTCAAACGTTTACGTCTTTTGACTGATAGAAGGGGATGGAAGAGTATAACTGGGGTTTGACGGTTGTTAGATTGTGATGGTTGCTTTCCAGTCACAATGGGACAAGTGGATGGAGTAAATGGATTGAAGGCTGTTTTGTGTGATGGACTGGGCTGTATTCACAACACTCTGCAGTTTCTCACCATCTTGGGAGAAGCAGTAGCCATACCACACTGACATGCGCCCAGGCAGCATTCTTCCTGTGGTTAATCTGTAACAATTGCCCTTACACCTCGCCCTCAGTCTCTTTTGTGTGTTCTGTCTCAATGTTGCTTGAGATCCGACAGACAATGACGTTGTCTTCAGCAACCTTGCAAATGGAGTTAGGGCAGAAAATGGCCACATGGCCATGTGTGATGAAGGCACAGAGTAGAGGGCTGGGCATGCAGACCTGCTGGGCCTTGTTGTTGAGGATTACGCTGGAGAAGACATTGTAGCCTTGTCCTACCGATTGGTGTTTGTGGGCGGCACGGTGGCACAGTGGTTAGCACTGCTGCCTCACAACGCAAGAGACCTGGGTTCAATTCCCGACTCAGGCGACTGACTGTGTGGAGTTTGCACGTTCTCCCCGTGGGTTTCCTCCGGGTGCTCCGGTTTCCTCCCACAATCCAAAGATGTGCAGGTTAGGTGAATTGGCCATGCTAAATTGCCCGTAGTGTTAGGTAAAGGGCAAATGCAGGGGTATGGGTGGGTTGCGCTTCGGCGGGTTGTAGCACCAATAGCATATGTAGGGAAAGAATGAGGGCCAGAAAAATGAACCGAGGGAGTTAGTTTGGAAGTGGAATGGAAGGATGAACAGCGTAGTAAACTCAGGATTGCTACCGGTGCCGAGGGCTCGTGAGGCTCGGTACAGAGAGCGAGTACAGGTGAACACATGGCTGCAGGGCTGGTGTAAGTGAGATGACTTCAGCTATGTGGATCATTGGGATACCTTCTGGGGAAGGTGGGGCAGGTACAAGGAGGACCATTTACACCTGAACTGTAGGGGCACCAATGTCCTGGGCTGGGGTTTTGCTGGAGCTCTTTGCGAGGGTTTCAACTAGATTGTCTGGGGACTGGGAAGTGGAGCTACGGATCACACGATGGAGTATTTAAACAGACAGTGCAGAGAGCTGGAATAGGCAAAGGTACAGTCAGTGTGATGGGTTGATATTTGTCTATTTTAATGCAATAAGTATCAGGAATAAGGGTGATGAATGCAGAGCATGGATCAGTACTTGGAACTATAATGTTGCAGTCATTACTGAGATTTGGATGTCACAGAGACAGGAGTGGGTTGTTGGATGTTTCAGGGTTTAGATGTTTCAAAGGGAAAAGGGAGGGATGTAAAAGAGGTGAGGGGGTGGCATTGTTAATCAGGGATAGTATCACAACTGCAGAAAGGGAGGTCCCCGAGGAGGGCTTGTCTGCAGACTCAGTATGGGTGGAAGTTAGAAACAGGAATCAGGAAAGGAGCAGTCACTTTATTGGGGGGGCAGATTTTGGAAATGTGCAGAAGTAACAGGGTTGTTGTTATGGGTGACTTTAACTTCTCTAATACTGGTTTGAATCTCCTTAGTTGAAATAGTTTGGATGGAGTAGATTTTATCAGGTGGGTCTCGGAAGGATTTCTGACTCAATATGTAGATAGGATCAGTGGTGCTGGAAGAGCACAGCAGTTCAGGCAGCATCCATTTCGGGCAAAAGCCCCTTCCGTCGATTTCGCTGCCCGTTGGATGCTGCCTGAACTGTTGTGCTCTTCCAGCACCACTGATCCAGAATCTGGTTTCCAGCATCTGCAGTCATTGTTTTTACCTCAATATGTAGATAAGCTGACTGAGGGAGGCCATATTGGATTTGGTGCTTGGCAAAGACCCAGATCTGGCATCGTCTCTCTCGGTGGAAGATCGTTTTGGTGATAATGCTCACAACTCCATGGCCTTTACTAATGTCATGGAGATGGAAAGGAACAGTCAGTCTGGGATAGTATTGAATTGGAGGAGGAGGAATTACAATGCTATTAGGCAGGCACTGGGATGCCTAACTTGGGAACTGATGTTCTCAGGGAAATGCACAATAAAAACGTGAAAGTTGAGGAAGCACTTGCTGATAGTGCTGGACAGGTTTGTCTCACGGAAGCAAGGAAGGGGTGGTAGGGTGAAGGAAGCTTGGGTGCCAAGGGATGTGGAACATCCAGTCAAGAGGAAGAAGGAAGCTTACATAAGGTTGAGGAGGCAAGGGTCAGACAGGGCTCTAGAGGTTTACATGTTAGCCAGGAAGGAACTGAAGAATGGACTTAGGAGAGCTAGAAGGAGGCATGAAAAAGATTTAGTGGGAAGGATGAAGGAAAACCCTAAGGCATTCTATATTAATGTGAGGAACAAGAGGATGGCCAGAGTGAGGGTAGGGCCAAGGGAAGGAACTTTCTCCTAGAATCGGAGGAAGTAGGTGAGGTCCTTAATGAATACTTTGCTTCAGTATTCACTACTGAGAGGGAGCTTGATGTTTCTGAGGACAGCGGGAAACAGACTAATATGCTAGAACAGCTTGACGTTAGGAAGGAGGATGTGCTGAAAACTTTGAAAAATGGAAGGATAGATAAATCCCCTGGTCCAGATGAAATGTAACCCACGTTACCACAGGAAGCGAGGGGAGAGATTGCTGCACCTTTGGTGAGGATCTTTGCATCCTCACTGTCCACTGCAGTAACGCATGTGATTGGAGGGTGGCAAATATTATTTCCTTCTTCAACAAAAGGAATAGAGATAATCCTGTGAATTACAAACCAGTCAGTCTTATGTCGGTGGTGGGAAAAGTATTGGAAAGGATTCTGAGAGACAGGATTTATGATTACTTTGAAAATCATAGCTTGATTAGCGATAGTCAGCATGGCCTTTTGAGGGGAAGGTCATACCTCGCAAGCCTTATTGTATTCTTTAAGTATGTGACAAAACATATTGAATATACAGCAGTGGATGTTGTGTACATGGATTTCAGCAAGGTGTTTGATAAGGTTCCCCATGGTAGGCTCACTCAGAAAGTACGGAGGCGTGGGATACAGGGAAACCTGTTGAACTGGATACAGAATTGGTTGGCTCACAGAGGACAGAATGAGCTAGTAGATGGAAAGTATTCACACTGGAGCTCGGTGAGCAGTGGTGGTTCCACAGGGATCCGTTCTGGTACATCTGCTCTTGTCTTTTTATAAATGACTTGGATGAGGAAGTGGCAGGGTGGGTTAGGAGTTTGCTGATGACATGAAGGTTGGTGGAGTTGTGGATAGTGTGGTGAGCTGTTGTAGGTTGCAACGGGACATTGACAGATGAGCAGAGGCAGATGGAGTTAACCTGGAAAAGTGTGAAGGTTAAATTTGAATGCAAAGTATAGGTCTAAAGGCAGGATACTTGGCAGTGTGGAGGAACAGGGGGATCTTATGGCTCATGTCCATAGATCCCTCAAAGTTGCCACCCAAATTGATTGGGTTGTTAAGAAGACGTATGATGTGTTGGCTTTCGTTAACAGCGAGATTGTGTTTAAGAGGCGTGAGGTTATGCTGCAGCTCTATAGAGCCCTGGTGAGACCACACTTGAAATATTGTGTTCAGTTCTGGTTGCCTCATTATATGGAAAGATGTGGAAAGGGTTCCGAGGAGATTTACCAGGATGCTGCCGGGACTGGAGGGTGTGTCTTATGAAGAAAGGTTGAGGGGGGCAAGGGCTTTTCTCATTGGTGTGAAGAAGGATGAGAGGTGACTTGACAGAGATTTAAAAGATGTTGAGGGATACACATAGAGTGGGTAGACAGAATACTTTTCCAATGACAGAAAAGTCTATTGTGCAGAGGCATAATGGTATGGCGATTGTTAGAAGGTTTAGGGGAGATGTCAGAGGTAGGTTCTTTACACAGAGAGTGGTGGGTGTGTGGAATGCACTGCCAGCGATGGGAGTGGAGTCAGATAGATTCAGGATATTTAAGTAACTCTTGGATGATAGTACAATGAAGAGTATGTAGGATAGTCTGATCTTAGAGTAAGATAACAGGCTGACACAACATCAAGGGTTGAAGGGTTTGTACTGTGCTGTACTGTTCTATGTTCTATGTTCTAACTGAGGGCATTCTGACGAAGTTTGCAGATGATATAAAGATAGGTAGAGGGAAGGTAGCATTGAGGAGGTGGGGAGGCTGCAGAAGGATTTGGACAGGTCAGGAGAATGGGCAAAGAAGTGGCAGATGCAGTGCAAGGTGGGAAAGTGTGAGGTCATGCACTTTGGCAGGAAGAATGGACTGTTTTGTCAATGGGGAGAAAGTTCAGAAATCTGAAGTGCAAAGAGACTTGGGAGCTCAAGTTCAACTTACAGGTTGAGTCAGTAGTTAGGAAGGCACATGCAATGATGGCATTTATTTTGTAGGACTTCAATATAAAAGCTGGGTTGTACCTCTGAGGACCTACGAGGCTCTGGTCAGACTACATTTGGAGTATTGGGCCCCATATCTCAGGAAGGATGTCCTGGCCCTGGAACATGATCGCAATATGTTCTCGAGAATGGTCCCAGGAATGAAAAGCTTAACATATGAGGAACGTTTGAGGATTCTGGGTCAATGGTCAATGGAGATGAGAAGGATGAGGGGTGGTCTGATTGAAACATAAAGAATACTGAATGGTCTGTACAGATTCGCTGCTAAGAATATGTTTCCAATGGGTAGGAGAGTAGAGGACCCGAGAACACAGACTTCGGGTACAGGGAAAACCTTTTAGAATGGAGATAAGGAGAAACGTCTTCAGCCAGAGACTGGGGAAACTGTGGAATTCATTGCCACAGAAGGTTGTGGAGGCCAAGCCATTGAGTATATATAAGACTAAGATTGATACTTCCTGAATATCTCCTCGATACTCAAGAAAAACATGGGGGGAAACCTGGAGAATGGGATTGAGAAATTTATCAGCCAAGATTGAATAGTAGAGCAGACTCGATGGGCTGAATGGCCTAATTCCGGCTCCTGCGTTTTATGGTCTGTGTAAGTTCATCATTGTGTAAGGGACTGTTCCTCAGGAAGATAGTACTGGCCTTTGGAGAATGTACAGTGTGAATTCAGCTGAATGATAGGAGGAGATGAAGGATGGGATTATGTGTGTGGAAAGCGGGAAACAGGAACGGGTGTGTGGGTGAGGCATGGAGTCTTAACATTTGAGCCAAGTGCATTGAAGGACTGCCATGATAAAGTAGATCATTCAGATAGAGTGGGGATCTGGAAACCTTCCCCCCAGTCACTAACCGTGCTGGGAATGAATTACATCCTGCATTATTAGCACGGACACAATTCTCTTCTACAAACAGACAAAGGGTGAGTGAGGGAAATGGAGCTGCACCATCTGACTGAATGATATGCAGCACCAGTGGGCTTCAGAATTCACCCCTTCTGGGTCTCTGAAAGTGGGGTTCAACTGTCCCTTTCAACAGGGGGGTTTTCAGGGAGAGCAGAGGGGAGGTGAGGGAGAGCTGTTAGATCTCCTCTGCTCTCTCTCCAGTGGCAAACACATCCCTCTGGAAATGTGCAGTTTGCTGTCTGTGGTGTAACCAAGTTTATCCCACTGTGCACTGGAAATCAAGCCCCACTATTTACTGAGTCATCAAAAAGGTGAATGTTTATTTGAAGCAACAAATTGCCCAACAATACACATCGTATTAAAAGGCCTGCAGTTTTCTTTGCTATTTAACTCTTTAATATAATCAAACCAGTTTAAACCAATGACAAAAATTGCCGTGTTGAGTTGCCAATCTGTAATGAAAGTTTAAGTGTTAGTTCTTTTATGTAATCCCATTCACACAAGCAAAACCAGAGAAGACACAAATATTGTGTTTTGTTATAAAAGCTCAAGAAGGAAACACTATTCAGTCGTTCCAGTTGAGATGGCAGGGACTGATATGTTGTTCTCTTTCAGATTCTTTTGATCCCTTCCAAATGTTTGATGATGACATGAGTTTGCAGGAACACCAATTCTCAATTTCCCATTCGCTGTTTGAAAATGTGTTGTTTCTGTGTCTCTGGAAGTAACTTCCAATTGTCCTTTTTAACAGAGGGTTTTCAGAGAGAACAGAGGAACGCTGAGAGGGATTACCTATCTACCAGGGTGTCTTCATTCAGTTCCCCAAGCAGAAAGGGCAGAGAGTGATACGCATGCTCTGTCTTCACAGGCTGTTATCAAAACCTGTATTCTCCACACAATGGGATGTCGTGAGTGACCAAGAGATTGTTACTTTGCTGAGCTCTCCTGAATACACCACAACTGGTGCATGTTGTAAAATGGATTCAAATAGTGTCTCTGATCAGAATGGCACTGAATGCACACGCAGACACACACACACACACACACACACACACGCACGCACACATACACACACATACACACTCACACAAACACACATACACACACATACACACTCACACTCAAACATATGCACACATTCACACACACACACACGTACACGCGCACACATACGTACTCACACTCGAACATACGCACACATTCTCACACACACACACAAACACTGACACATACGTACACACGCACACATACACACACACACTCACACACACTCATGCAGATACACACACACACACACACACACACACACACACACACACACACACACACACATCCACTCACACACGGACACGTACACACATGCACACTCTTTCTTTTGGATTACTTTCTGCTTTAAAGAAAAAAAAATGAATATAAAAAACACAATTTTGATGGTCATTCTCTTGTCCATTTCTGACACAGTCTCCTTTTGTTAAAAGCAACACCTTTTCCTACTCGGATCCATGAACCAACAAAGTAAAAGTGCTCTTTTGAACCCACCACTGTGAACAGAAATGTGGAGGAGACAGTGTTGGACTGGGATGGACAAAGTCAGAAGGACAAATTCAGATGGAATACTTTTCATCAGTATTCACTCAGCCTTTTCATCAGTATTCACTCAGGAACAGGACACTGTTGCTGATGTGAATATGGAATCACAAATAATTAGAATGGATGCCCTGGAAATATGCAGGGAAGAGGTTTTGGGAATATTGGAAAGGATGAATATAGATAAGTCTCCTGGGCCTGATGGCATTTACCCCAGGATCCTATGGGAAGCTAGGGAGGAGATAGCAGAGCCATTGGCCTGGATTTTTATGTCATCGTTGTCAACAGGAATAGTACCAGAGGACTGGAGGATAGCGAATGTGGTCCCATTGTTCAAGAAAGGGAGTAGGGATAGCCCTAGCAACTATAGGCCAGTGAGTCTGACTTCAGTGGTGGGCAAAGTCTTAGAGAGAATGGTAAGGGATAAGATTTATGAACATCTGGGTAGGAATAACGTGATCAGGGATAGCCAGCATGGTTTTGTGAAGGGCAGGTCGTGCCTCACAAACCTTATTGAGTTCTTTGAGAAGGTGACCAAGGAAGTGGATGAGGGTAAAGCAGTAGATGTTGTGTATATGGATTTTAGTAAGGCGTTCGATAAGGTTCCCCATGGTAGGCTAATGCTAAAACTTCGGAGGTATGGCATTGAGGATACATTAGAGGTTTGGATTAGGAATTGGCTGGCTGGAAGGAGACAGAGGGTAGTAGTTGATGGATTATGTTCATCTTGGAGCGCAGTTACTAGCGGTGTACCACAAGGATCTGTTTTGGGACCATTGCTTTTTGTTATCTTTATAAATGATCTAGAGGAAGGACTTGAAAGCTGGGTAAGCAAGTTTGCGGATGACACAAAAGTCGGTGGAGTTGTGGATAGTTGGAAGGAAGTGGTAGGTTACAGCGGGATATAGATAAGTTGCAGAGCTGGGCGGAAATGTGGCAAATGGAATTCAATGTAGCTAAGTGCGAAGTCGTTCACTTTGGTAGGAATAACAAGATGATGGATTACTGGGCTAGTGGTAGGCTACTTGGTAGTGTGGATGAGCAGAGGGATCTTGGTGTCCATGTACACAGATCTCTGAAAGTTGCCACCCAGGTAAATAGTGCTGTGAGGAAGGCATATGGTGTACTGGGCTTTATTGGCAGAGGAATTGAGTTCCGGAGTCCTGAGGTCATGTTGCAGTTGTATAAGACTCTGGTGCGGCCTCATCTGGAGTATTGTGTGCAGTTTTGGTCGCCATACTATAGGAAGGATGTGGAAGCTTTAGAACGAGTGCAGAGGAGGTTTACCAGGATGTTGCCTGGAATGGTAGGAAAATCTTATGAGGAAAGGCTGAGGCACTTGGGGCTGTTCTCATTGGAGAAGAGAAGGTTTAGGGGAGATCTGATAGAAGTGTATAAGATGATTAGGGGTTTAGATAGGGTAGATACTAAGAACCTTTTACCGCTAATGGAGTCAGGTGTTACTAGGGGACATAGCTTTAAATTAAGGGGTGGTAGGTATAGGACAGATGTTAGGGGTAGATTCTTCACACAGCGGGTTGTGAGTTCATGGAATGCCCTGCCCGTATCAGTGGTGAACTCTCCTTCTTTATGGTCATTTAAGCGGGCATTGGATAGGCATTTGGAAGTTATTGGGCTAGTATAGGTTAGGTAGGATTCGGTCGGCGCAACATCGAGGGCCGAAGGGCCTGTACTGCGCTGTATCCTTCTATGTTCTATGTTCTATGTTCTATGACAGAAAGATCAAGAGGATGCGAGAGATCAAAAGATCCCACAAGTCCCTGCAGGTTACCAAGGGTGTTAGACGGTGTGAGGAAAGTGTCATCAGCTGAAAAACAAGGGAAGGGATGACCTATAATCCGAATAAATGAGGCAGAGAGATAATGACAAACAGGTTAATAAGAAGGTGGTGCTGGAGACAAACCAAATGATTGAAGTAACATGGAACACAAACAGAAGCTGCTGGAAAAGCTCAGCAGATCAAGCAGCATCTGTGAGGAAAAGCAGAGGAAGGGTCACCGGACCTGAAAGGTTACCTCAGATGTTTCAATAGAAATTGGCAATTGTTGGGCAGTATCCAATCTTGTGTTGTTGTAGTGTCTGCTCAGTCTCGCTAATATACCACGCCTCGGAGAATCCTTACCCGCAGATGGATTCAAGCAAGAGTACCCTTCATCGTCCAGTACTTCCCCTCACAGCCTGTCCCTCACAGCCTTCAACACGTCATTAATGACAACAAACATCTCACCAAGGGTCAGCCCTTCACCTCCACTTCTCACCTTCAAACAATCAGCGAACCTTAAACAGACCATCGTTCCAACAAACTGCCTAGCCTTTCGGATCACATCGATCAAAACACCACACCACCCTGGCACAGCACCCTCTGCAAAACATGTCAGATCACCGACGTGGATATTACTATCACACTTGGGAACAGTACCCACCACGTACACAGCAGACACTTATGTGACACAGCCAGTGTTGCCTACCTCATACACTTGATGTGATGATGCCCTGAGGCATGGTGTATTGGTAAGACCATGCAGACACTACAGCAATGGATGAATGGACACTGTGCAACAGTGACCCAGTCAGGAATGTTCTCTCCCAGTCGGGGAACAGGTCAGTGCTCAAGGACATTCAGCCTCCGATCTTCGGGTAAACTTTCTCCAAAGCAGCCTTCGAGATACAGAACAACACAGAATCGCCAAGCAGAAACTGATAGGCAAGGTCCGTACCCATGAAAAGGGCCTCAACTGTTATCTTGGATTCATATTGTACTACATGTGATTCCACCATACAGTTCTGTGTCTGTACAATCTTCCTCGCTGAACAATGAGACCTTGGAGTGCAGGTTCATAGCTCCTTGAAAGTGGAGTCGCAGGTAGATAGAATAGTGAAGGCAGCGTTTGGCATGCTTTCCTTCATTGGTCAGAGTATTGAGTACAGGAGTTGGGAGGTCATGTTGCAGCTGTACAGGATATTGGTTAGGACCCTGTTGGAATTTTGCATGCAATTCTGATCTCCTTCCTATCGAAAAGATGTTGTGAAACTTGAAAGTGTTCAGAAAAGATTCACAAGGATGCTGCCAGGTTTGGAGGGTTTGAACTATAGAGAGGGGCTGCACAGGCTGGGATTGTTTTCCATGGAGCGTCGGAGGCTGAGGGGTGACCTTATAGAGGTTCACAAAATTATGAGGGGCATGGATAGGGTAAATAGACAAACTATTTTCCCTGGGGTGGGGGAGTCCAGAACTAGAGGAGAAAGGTTTAGGGTGAGAGGGGAAAAGATATAAAAGAGACCTAAGGGGCAACCTTTTCACACAGAGGGTGATACGTGTATGGAATGAGCTGCCAGTGGAAGTGGTGGAGGCTGGTACAATTACAACATTTAAGAGGCATTTGGATGGGTATATGAATAGGAAGGGTTTGGAGGGATATGGGCCAGGTGCTGGCAGGTGGGACTAGATTGGGTTGGGATATCTGGGTCGGTACGGATGGGTTGGACCGAAGGGTCGGTTTCCATGCTGCACATCTCTATGACCCTATGACTAGCACCTTGATTACTTGTCATGATCCCATCACTGGAATTAGTTTGTACAGTTTAGATGACATGTTACTTAGGATACACACTTGGCATGTGACTCTTTTACCCAGCAAGTTGTTCCAGCTGTTTAGTTGGTCTCCAGCACAATGTAATATTTGAGTTTTTTTGGAATTATCTCTCTGCCTTAATTACTCGGATCATAGACCGTACCTTCACTTGTTACTCAGCTGTTTGATACTTTACTCCCAATGTCGGTCCCTTTCGATCACCCGCAGAGACTTGTTATGCAGCCTGTCGACACTCCCACTCACACCATGTGTACGACCTTTATATCGGCCTGCCTATAAATTCTGTGTTCTGTGTGCTTCCATCCCCTTCACCTGACGAAGGAGCAGTGCTGCGAAAGCTTGTGATGCCAAATCGCCGTGTTGTACTGTAACCTGGTGGTGTGTAGTTACTAATGTTCTCCAGCCCAGTCCAACCCTGGCCCCTCCACATTGTAATGTACAGTGAAGAACTACTTTGTCTTGAGACACAGAGAGAAGAAGAGGAAGAGAAACCTGGAGGGTTCAGTGAAGGTAAAAGGAGTGGAGGAGAAGGGAAGTTAGGATGAGGCGATGGCCTTGTGGAGTTATCACACGCTGTTCATCCAATGACTCAGAAAATGTTCTGGGAACCTGAATCCAAATTTCACCAAGGACATTTCCCGACACTAAAAATCTGGAAGTAAGTGACCCGGTGTCTCAGTGGCTCGCCATGCTGCCTCAGAGCACCAGGGACCCAGGTTCGATTCCCACCTCGGGTGACTGCCTGTGTTGATTTTGCGCATTCGCCCCGTGTCTGAGTGGGTTTCCTCTGGGTGCTCCGGTTCCATCCCACAGTCCAAAGATGTGCAGGATAGGTGAATTGGCCAGGCTAAATTGTCCCACAGTGTTCAGCAATATGTAGGTTAGGTGCATCCGTCAGGGGTAAATATAGGATATAGTGGAATGGGTCTGAGTGGGTTTGTCATCGGAGGATCACTGTGAACTTGCTGGGCTGAAGGACTGTAAGGATTCTATGTAAGGTTTAACCTTTGGGGCAGCATGGTGGCTCAGTGGTTAGCACTGCTGCCTCATAGCACCAAGGACCCAGGTTTGATTCCAGCCTCAGGTCACTCTCTATCTGGAGTCTGCACATTCTCAGCCCGGGTTTCCTCCAGATGCTCCAGTTTCCTCCCACAGCCCAAAAGACATACTGGTCAGGTGGATTGGCCATGCTCAATTCCCATTGTGTTAGGTGCATTAGTCAGGGGTACATAAGCGGCAGGGGAATGGGTCTGGGTTGGTTACTCTTTGGCGGGTCGTTGCGGTCTTGTTGGGCTGAAGGGCCTGTTTCCACACCGGAGGGAACCGAATCAATTCTCTCAAAAGGAAGATGTTACAGATATAGAACAGTATGGTGGGGTTATGTTCAATGTGACATGAACCCAAGGTCAGAGTTGAGGTTGTCTTAATGGTTACAGGACTTAGCTATCAGTTTCTGCTTGGCAATTCTGTGTTGTCGTTTATCTCAAAGGCTGCCATGGAGAACACTTTCCCGAAGATCAGAGGATGAATATTCTTAACCCCTGAAGGAGGGAGCAAACATTCCTGTCTGGGACATTGTTACACAGTGTCCTTTCATCAGTTGCCAAAGCGTCTGCCTGGTCTCACCAATGCAATCAAAAGAAACATTCCTTGAATTTTGGCAGACACAAAAAGCTCTCGTTCACTCATCTCCTTCAGAGAAGAGAATACGACCATCCGAGCTCAGTGTGACCTTACATGTGGATCCAGACCCACAGGAACGTGCCTCACTCTGAACTACTCCTGGGAAAATTAGGGATGGGTCATAAATGCTGGTCTAACCAATCCCAGTGATATCCCTTGAATGAATGAACACAGTTGTGAATGAATACAGACCAACAGATGGAGAGAATGAGAAAGGAATGGAAGTAAAAAGAGAGATGTGGACAAATTATGAATGTTTGAGGGGAGACATAGCTTCCATGAAGTGTCTCATGTTGAACGTATCACATGAAGCATTAAATGTTTTGTTTCCTGGTGAATATTTTGAGTGTGCGTGGTTGTAATTCATCTGACATTTGTAAAGGGAATCAAGACACAACTCCCATAACATATATTTTTCTTCATGTTGTGTCCACACAAATTAAGATGACAAACTTGTGAACGGATAGAAGTCAAACAAAGACACAATGCCCACAAGATGTGTTTTTCTTCACTTTTATTCCTTTCCCCCTGAGCTCTCTCTCAGACATGGACAGAAACACCCCCAATGTTTTGTGAAGGAGAGAAAAGGAGGCGAGGGAAGTTTTCCACGTCCCACGGCTCAAGCAGATAATTTCTCCTCTTCATCTCTTTACGTGGAGAATAACAGGGGAATTCAGGGGGGACATGAAGATTGGAGAGAACTCAGAGATGGGCACAAACTGTGTGGGGTATTTCAGTCTCAATCACTTTTCTTATTTTGATGTAGGGATACATTCACGGATGAGAGTGAAGGGATATTTCAGAGCCCTCTTCAGCTCCTCTCTGAATTTACTCTGGGTCAGATCATAAAGGGCAGTGTTTGTACAGGAGCTCAGGTAGAAGAGCATTGTCCCAGATATGTCAGCGATCATAACAGGATGGTCATAACTGGGGTAAAAATGGTTGTTGGTAATCTCCATCAGTAAGAAAACACTGACCTTGGGCATCCACAACAATATAAAACTGCCCGAGACAACAAACAGCAGGATGATGGATTTCCGCCTGTTGACCATCTCTGCATCTCCTCTCTGGTCCCTGTTACTGGGAGCTCGGAGACACCTGCGTGCCCGGTTTGCCAAGACAATGTGCCTGACGGTCAGAGCATTGAACAGCAGGATCAGGAGGTAGGGGATCAATGGGTTCAGCAGCTGGTGGAGCCAGAAAAATGCCACCCATCCTGGCAAGATGAAGAACTCTGGTCTGATGCCACAGCCCCAGGGCACACCACCCCATGTGCCCAGAGATTGGTATTTGTGGTAAAATGGAATGTTTCTCAAAATGCTCACTAAACAAACAATGGTTATCACTGAGGCTGCTGTTCTGGCAGAACAATATCTGGCTTTCAGATTGTGGCAACAAATGGCCACAAAGCGATCAATAGTGAAGGCGATGGTCAACCAGACGGAGCAGTCAATAGCAGCATAGCCCATGATGACGTTAAACTTGCACACCGCTGTGTAAAACAGGAAGGAAGCTGGGAAGTACTTGAAACCAAGAGTTTTCAGTATCACATTGAATGCAATGACCAGGAGATCTGCTGTTGCCATGGAAATCAGGTAGATAGATATACCTTTGGTGATGCCACATTTTCCACGAGAGAGAATCACAATTGTCAATAAATTTGCTGGAAGACAGATTGAAACATTATTCCAGGTGTGTGATTGTGAACATTCCCCTTGTTTTGGACCAGGCCAGAACCCACTGAAAACATTTAGACAAAGTAGCCTCTCCCCTATCTTTTTCTCATTTTTAATTGAGATGTGAAGTGAATATTCCAGTTGTGATTCAGCTGGTCAAACCACTCAGCTTAAAATAAAACAGAATTTATTTAAATACTACCATTGAAACATGAACAAAAGAAAGCAGAATTTAGAATAAATTAACTACTGGAAAACTTAACAACTTGACACACAATAATTAACTGTTCCAATCTAGTAACATCCCACAAACACAGCCCTTGGCACAAAGGGAAATTTAAACACAGATTCTTTCAGGCAGGAGGGAACAGCATCCAGAAAGAGATTTCAGAGAAAGGCAGAGGTATTCTTTACAAAGCTTTTAACCTTTCATGTGACTGCTACAGTTACAAAATGAGAAAAAATCTGTAATGGGAGAACCAGCCTCTCGTCTTCCATTGTTTAACTAAACTCTTCGACACCTCTGCTTTTCCAGCCTCTCTTCAAAACATCCAAGCACAGAAGTGGAATGTTGGGTTAGTAAGTTTGCCAATGACACAAAGGTTGACGGTGTTATAGATAGTGTCAGGGGCTGTTGCAAAGTACAACTAGACATTGACAGGATGCAGAACTGGGCTGAGAAATGGCAGATGGAGTTCAACCTGGATAAATGCAAAGTGCTTCATTTTCGAAGGTTGAATTTGAATGCTGAACACAGGGTTAAAGGCAGGATTCTCGGGAGAGTGGAAGAGCAACAGGCTCTTGTGGTCCACATACATAGATCCCTGAAAGTTGCAACCCAAGTTGATAGGGTTGTTCAGGAGGCTTATGGTGTTTTGGCTTTCACTAACAGGGGGATTGAGTTTAAGAGCTGGGAGGTTATGCTGCAGCTCTATAAAGGCCTTGCTAGACCTTGTTAGGCTTGGAATATTGTATCCACTTCTGGTTGCCTCATTATAGGAAGGATGTAGAGGCTTTAGAAAGGGTACAGAGGAGGTTTACCAGAATGCTGCCTGGATTGTAGGGCTTGTCTTATGAAGTGAGGTTGAGTTAGCTCAGGCTTTTCACACTGGAGAGAAGGAAGAGGTGACTTGGTCGAGGTGTACAAGGTAATGAGAGGTATGGATAGAATAGATAGCCAGAGACTTTTTCCCAGGGCAGGAGTAGCTGTCACAATGGCTCATATATTTAGGTGATTGGAGGAAGGTAATATGGTGATGTCAGAGGTAGGTACGTTATGCAGAGAGTGGTGGCTGTGTGGAATGCACTGCAAGATTTGCTGGTAGAGTCAGAGACATTTGGGACATTTAACCAACAGCTGGACAAGCCCATGGATGGCAGTGAATTGAGGGGTGTGTAGGTTGGGTTGACCTGAGATTAAGATAAATACTCTGAACCACATCGCGGGGTGAAGGGACTGTACTGTGCTGGATCGTTCTATGTTTCATGTCCTCGAACCTTTTTAAAATGACAGCATTGTCACGACTGCCATTGTCAGCACTGACATCAAGAACAGGAACGTCTTTACAACAACAACAACTGAGAGGTTTTTGAATTTACAATGACCAGGCGCCTGAAAAGACTTTACCACCTACAGTGCATGTGTGAAAAATGATAAATTTTGGAATTAAGGAAAGGCAGAAGCAAGGTGGACCAAGTTCCCACAAACAGAATGAGAGACCGTACTCATTGTTTCTGTGCGTGATGCTGATTGAAGTAATCAAGGAGCACTGATACCTTCGAATGTTTCATATCCAAGAAAGCAATCGAATTCAACTTGAAGCTGCATGTGGAATCAGCATCTCAGACTGAGGAGGACATCATCAGTAACGCTCCGCAGGATAGGGTTTAGAATTATGCTGAAATTCTGGAGTTTGCTCTGAACACAGAATCTTGAAATTCGAACTATGTAACCCATCGAGCTAAAGCACCTTGACTGGGTTGTTAACGCTAAACTGACTGGGAGTTATAAATCCTCAATGTGCAATTCGGTGAGCTAGCTGCAAAATAGAACAGTAGAACACAGTTCAGGCTCTTTCTGCCAAAATGTTGTGCCAATCTTTTATCCTACTCTAAGATCAAACTCTAAGATCATTTTACTGTCATCCACGTGCCTGTCCAAGTGTTGCTTAAATGTTCTTAAAGTGTCCGACTCTACTGTTACCATTGGAAGTGCATTCCACTCACGCACCGCTTTCTGTTTGATGATCCTGCCTCTGACACCTCCCCTCAACCTTCTTCCAATCACCTGAAAATTATGCCCCTCATGATAGCCGTTTCTGCCCTGGGAACATATCTCTGGTTACCCACTCTATCCATGTCCCTCATCATCTTGTACACCTCCATCAAGTCACCTCTCATCCTGCTTTGTGTCAATGAGAAAAGCTGCAGCATAAACTCGATGCTCTTAAAGTCAATCCTCCTGTAATGAAAGTCAACACACCATATGCCTTCTTAACAACCCGATCAACTTGGGTGGCAAGTTTGAGGGATCTATGGACACCAAGATCCCTCCATTCCTCCACACTGCCAAGAATCCCATCTTTAATCCTGTATTCTGCATTCAAATTTGATCTTCCAAAGAGAAGTTTTCCCACTTTTCCAGATTGAACTCCATCTGCCACTTATCAGCCCAGCTCTGCATCCTGCCAATGTCCCAATTTTTTACTATTAACATGCAGTTTTATTGTTTAATGCCTGATGTCTTTTCGCTGCTCGATGCTCTCTCTTCCACTAAGGGAACTCATGGTTATCAGAGCAACAATATTGGATCTTCGCACAATCCCATCAATCACCATTAATTCAGAATCTACACTTCCATCTTGTAGAGCAAGAACCTAATTCCATTTTGTTAATAATTTTAAGCACACCACTCAATCAGAAAGGGGATTGAAGTAAGAGACCTACTTTCATTTACTTTGCAATCTCCATTTTGTTCAGAATGACTAATGTTTCATGCAAAGAGTGTTGTGGGAAAAAACATATAATGGGCTGTTCACCACGGACAGCCCATGTCGTTATTTATGTTGTACACTGAGAAAAAGGGCTAATCATTTTCAGGTCCAATGTTCCAATATCCATCATCACTCCTTGCTAATATAAATCAGAAGGGAAGTGGGAGAACTTAGATTAACCAGAGGACAGAGAGTGTGCACAGCTGTAAAAAAGGCAAGGATTGGAAATAGGTTGTATCTTGGGGCAGTGACAATGTTTTGATTTGAATTTGTCCCTGAGAAGATATTAAAAGGAGGATATTACTATCATTCCAACACATCACAGGGATTTCTCAGAAGTGATTGCACCTTCTTTCCATTCTCAGTCATGATTATATTGACTAGTATCTGTGGTTATTCATTCTGTGCACGTTTATCTTCCTTTACAAATGAGACTGCTCTGTGGAACCACTTGAAACATTGGAATTTTGACAGGGGCAGAGCATGCCCCAAAAACCTTATTGAATTCTTTGAGGAAGTGATGAAACACATTGATGAAGGTAGAGCAGTGGATGTGGCGCAAATGGATTTTAACAAGGCATTTGATAAAGTTCCCCACAATGGGCTCATTCAGAAAGTGGTCATAGAGGGTGGTGCTGGAAAATCACCAGTCAGGCAGCATCTGAGGAGCAGGAGAATCCAAGTTACGGGCATAAACCGTTCATCAGGAGTGATCATAACTGCCCAACCAGCTGTGCTTTTCTAGCATCACACTCTTCATTGATGTCCATCATAGGACAAGCCAGACAGAGAACAGCCAGGGAATTCCTAGAGGCATGGCATTCATCCTCAAACTCCATTAACAGACACATCGACCTGGACCCCATATACAAACCACTACAGCTGAAACTGACACCCGGAAGCGGCAAGAACAAACCACTATAAATACCGGAAGAAACATCAAAGCAGCGCTTCACAGGAGGCTCCAATAGCACTGATTATGTTCCCGAGCCAGGGAACGAAACGTTTGCAGCAAAAACTTCCAGCTCGGCGAACAGAACCACAACAACGGACACCCGAGCTAAAAATCTTCAACCAGACTTTTCATGCACTCTCTGTCTTCTGGTTAATCAAAGTTCTGCTACAGGAATCATCATAATTTTAATCGTTTCTAACATTGAAAACTGCAGAGAACTACAATGCCAAAGTGCTTGGGGAGACTTGTACATCAAACACAGAAAGCTGGCAGACAGGAGCAGCAGATCATCAGAAAGGTCAATGGAATTTGTCCCTGACTTCCAGGGGGTTGTAGTATAAGAGTAGGGAATTCTTACTGCAACTGAACAAGGTTCTGTGGAGACCACTTCTGGAGAAATGTGAGAAGATTTGGTCCCATCATCTATCATTTCATTACAGGCAGTTCAGAGAAGGTACTGTAGCAAGATCCCTGGAGGATTTGTCTCGTTTGCAAAGATTACACAGGTTAAGACGGTAGTCACTGAAGTTAAAAAGAGTGGGAGGTGACATCATTGAAAGAATGAGGATTCTAAAGGGGCTGGACAGGGTCAATGCTGAGAGGATGTTTCCCCTCATGGGAGACTCTAGGACAAGGGGGCACAGTCTCAGAATATAGGAGCTGAAATTTAACACTGAACTGAAGGGAATGTCTTCCCTCAGTGGGTTGTGAGTCTTTCAAAATCTTTGCCATTGTTAGCTGTGAGATATAAAAAATCTTTTGTATATTTTAGGCTGCCTTACTAGATTCTCGATCAGTCGGAGGATCAAGGGTAATTGGGGAAGAGCAGGATGTGGGGAATCTAAGATCATCCGAGATCTGATTTATTAGTGAAGCAGGCTCCAGGGGTAATTTCTTCAGGTTTTGGGGTTTATTCTGCTCACGCTCTCTATCCCGCCATCCCTGCACCCCCCACCATTTTCAGTTCCAAGGACACTGGGCAACCTCTTTCCTCTCTCCATACAACTGAAGATTCACATTCCTGGGAACATTCCGGATAAATGGCACTGCAGCTTCCCCAAGGTCACTCCTTCAATCAGTCCATCCACACCCGCTTCCAAAGTAATCCATCAAATATTTTGCCATGAAACACAGACCGAACTACAAACACCACAGTCAGTAACGGGGAAGATCTCCTCACCTGGAACACAGACAATTGCAAAGAAATGGAAGAAAGCGAATAAGATCTGTAGAATTATTGGTCCTTGCATTGTTAATGTTGGGTGATCTCATTCATTAACTCTCGCGCAGGGCTTGGAGTCTGGACTGAGCTCCTGAGATAAGAATCAACACTCATTTATACATGATCGTAAACCATGTGTGATGTCTCATGTTAGTTCAAATCTAGTCAGCACTCTCTTCAACCCCATCCCCATTACATAGCACAGTTCCACTACACTGGTTTATTCCATGTGGAGATGCAAAAGGATTGCAAACAGCACTCCCTAAGGAATGTTCCGTAAAAATAAAACTTGTAGTTGTTTTCCAAACCCTTTTCTGACAGCATTCATTATTATTATTTCTTGTTCATCTCCTACTTTCTTTCAGTTTAGTTTCACATCAGTCACTCAATATATTATTGTCCATGGAGGGCTCACATCCTGGAATTAAGGGACAGCAACAGACTGCTGTCCTTTATCTTCTCGAGAGGATGTTTTCAACGGTGCATTGTGTATTAAGGAGCTCAGAAATAGTACTTGCAATTGAAATGATCTTAAAATAATGGGAAACATTTTATTTCTCAGATTTTAAAATGAACTTGAAACACATTTCTAATCAATATCAAAATGTAGCAATCTTCCACTGAATAAAACAATAAAGCAACGACATGGATTTCAACCGAGCCCATTCCTGCTCCATCAATTGGAGTCCAACTCAACCCATCCCCATCCAACTGAGTCCATTGGAACTCAGCTGTGCTCAGCTCATGGATGTTTTACACACCCGAACTCACACTGTTCGAGATCAACACAGCACCCAGGTGCAATGGTTCCAATTCCAAAGGAACCCAATATCACGGCACATTCAGCAACAGTTGTGTATTTGTTCATATCACTGAGTTGCTAAGTTTGTTCCAGTCAAGTTAATACACACACTGGACAGATCTGCTAGCGATTCTGTGTTTTACTCTTTGAAGCATGGATTCAGTGTTCTGCATAATGGCAAATGATGGATCGGCTAATCAAATTATCATTAAGAAAGAAAGTACTTTGTTGCAGTTATTGTCTGGCACTTATCAGGATCATGTGCAAGAATGCAAATTCAAGTGGAAAACCACCATTGATACTGTATGGTTCAGTTTAAAGTCACAGACTGGGAATGTGAGTACTTACCAGTGAACATAGAACAGTTGCTATGGAAGTGATGATAGACACGAACAGCATATTTAAAGTTGGTCATAAAGTAAACAAAGAGTTTTCCACCTGATGGAGAGACTGAAATTCTGGTTTGTCATGGGATCTAATGGTGGAACTGCAATGTGCCACAGAAAGGTCAGCTGTGTCAGTTTCCACATAGTGAGAAATTTAACGTTGTACCAGGAAAGCAGATCCAACCATCCCTGTGTGACAATCAGGGTGAGGAAGTTGAGAAACATTCAAGATCCTCAGAGCAGTGCCATCCTTCCTCAATGGTGTTTGAAATGGAAAGGGAACCCAGTTAGGCTTCAGTTTGATAAACTCTTGGTTACACTTGATCTGTGTAAGTTCATCGTTGTGTAAGGTACCGCTCCTCAGGAAGATGGTACTGGGCTTTGGAGAATGTAGAGTGTGGATTCAACTGAATGACAGGAGGAGATAAAGGATGGGATGATGTGTGTGGAAAGGGGGAAACAGGAACGGGTGTGTGGGCGGGGCAAACAGTCTTAAATGTCAGCCAAGTGCATTGAAAGACTGACATCATAAAGTACCCCAATCATTCAGGTAGAGTGAGGATCTGGAAACCTTCCCCCCAGTCACTAACCATGTTGGGAATGAATTACATCCTGCATTATTAGCACGGGCACAATTCTCTGGTACAGACAAAGGGTGAGTGAGGAAAATGGAGCTGCACCATCTGACTGAATGATATGCGGAACCAGTGGCCTTCAGAATTCAACCTTTCTGGGTCTCTGAAAGTGGGGTTCAACTGTCCCTTTCAACAGGGGGTTTTCAGGGAGAGCAGAGGACAGGTGAGGGATAGCTGTTAGATCTTCTCTGCTCTCTCTCCAGTGGCAAACACATCCCTCTGGAAACATGCAGTTTGCTGTCTGTGGTCTAACCAAGTTTATCCCACTCTGCACTGGAACTCAAGCCCCACTATTTACTGAGTCATCCAAAAGTTGAACATTTGATTAAAGCGCCAAATTGCCCAAATATACACATCGTAATAACAGAATATGGGCCTGCAGCTTTCATTGCTATTTAACTGTTTAACATAATCAAACCAGTTTAAACCAATCACAAAAAAAAGCTGTTTTGAAATGCCAATCTGTAACTACAATTTAATTATTCTCTCTTTTAAGAAATCCCATCCACATAAACAAAGTCTGAGAAGACACAGATATCCCATTTTGCGATAAAGTGATATGGATGTTTTCGCTTCACTGACTTTTCCGTACCCTGGTATTCTCCATGCACTTGGCTGCAGTGACCTGTCCAGGGAACAAACAAGAGATTGTCACTGTGCTGAGTCTCCTGAACACACAACAGCTGGTGCTATTTGGAAAACTAACCAAAATAGCATTTCTGATCAGAATTGCAACGAATGTGCATGTGCACGCGCGAGCGCACGCTAACGCACACACTTATTCTCTCTCTCACACACACGCACTTACACACGCACACACTCAAACTCACCCACACATGTACACACACTCATATACATTCACAAATGTGCTTTGACGCAGACACGCATGCACTTACACACAGACACACTCACAAACACATGCACACAGATGCACACTCAAACACACATGTACGCGCAAACACACCCATATCGATTCCACACACACAGTTACACACGCACACTTTTTTTTGGATTCATTTCTTCTTCAATGAGACAATAATGAATATAAATTCGATCATTTTGATGCTAACTGCCTTTTCCCTCAGGTGGGGAGATTTGAATGCGGGACACAAAAAATGGTGATTAGAGAAAGATTTAATAAAGACATCAGAATCGAACTTTTTACACAGATGGTGCGGATTGACCTTTCTGAGCAAGTGGGGAATGCAGGTACATTGACAAAGTTTAAATGACATTTGGATGGATACATGAATTGGAAAAGTTTGGAGGGACATACACCATGAGCAGGCAGGTGGGACTAGTTTAGTTTAGGTTTGTTGTTGGTCTGAATTTGTTGGAATGAAGGGTCTGTTTCCGTTCTCTCTGAACCAAGGACTATGACAGTAGCTTATTCTAAGACTATAACCACCGTCCTACACAGTGTCCTTTTGTTCAAAGCAATACCTTTTCCCACTTGGGTCCATGGTCCATTCTGAACACAGGTGTGTAGGGGCCAGTTTTGGACTCGGGTGGACCAAGTCAGAAATCACATGACACCAGGTTATAGTCCAACAGGTTTATTTGAAATCACAATCTTTCAGAGCACAGCCCCTTTGTCAAGTGAAGTGAGAGTGAAGCCCTCAGAACACAGAATTGATAGGCAGGGAGACCTGGGCTGGGCTGGGGGGTGGTGGGGGGAGGTGAGGGAGAGGTTGCAGAGAGATCAAAAGATCATGCAAATGTTGTGAGTGGAGTGTGGAATAATAAGTTTCTGCAGGTGACAAACGGTGTTAGACGGTGTGAGGGAAGTGTCAACAGCTGAATAGCGAGTGAAGGGATGGTGTATAATCTGATTAAATGAGGCAGAGAGATAATGGCAACGAATTCATCAGAATGTGGTGCTGGAGACAAACCAAATGTCTGGAGTAACATCGAACACAAACAGAAGATGCTGGAAAAGCTCAGCAGGTCCAGCAGCAACTATGAGGAAAAGCAGGGGAAGGGTCACAGGACCCAGGATTGGCGATTGTTGCTCAGTGTCCATTCATCTTCTGTTGTAGTGTCTACACGGTCTCGCTAATACACCATGCCCAGGGCATCTTTGCCAGCAGACCAACACAGTCAATAGAGTGCCCTTCATCGTCTAGTTCTTCCTAGGAGTGGATGACTACGCCATGTTCCTCACAGCCTTTAACAAATCATTGATAGAGACAAATATCTCACCATGATCAACCCTACGTCTCCACTTCTCACCTTCAAACCACCACCCAACCTTAAACAGACCACCGTTCCCAACAAACTGCCCAGCCTTCAGGATCACATTGACCACAACGCCGCACAACCTTGCCACAGCACCCTCTGCAAGACATGTCAGATCATCACCATGGATACTACTATCACACGAGGGAACACCATCAACCACGGGCGTGGCAGAGACTCATGTGACTCGGACAATGTTGTCTACCTCACATACTGCAGGCAAGGCTGCCCCGAGGCACGGTATATTGGTGAGGCCATGCAGACGCTACAGCAGTAGGTGAATGGACACCGCGCTTAAATAGCCCAGACAGGAATGTTCTCTCCCAGTTGGAGAACAATTCAGGGAGCAAGGTCATTCAGCCTCTGATCTTCTGGTAAACGTCCTCCAAGGGTCGCCTTCGAGATACACAGCAACGCAGAATCATTGAGCAGGAACTGATAGCCAAGTTCTGTACCCATGAGGATGGCTTCATCTGTGATCCTGGGTTCATGTCATTCTACAACTAACCCCACCACACAGTTCTACATCTATAAACACTAACTTCATGTTCAGTTTTGACGCTATCACCTGGATAACCTGCTAGAATCTCTCTACTGTTTTAGTTTGTGTAGTTTTGTATTACTTATTACATTGTTTTGACACTCAGTGTGTGCCTCTTGAACTTACCATGTTATTCCAGTCATGTCAATTCACTCCAGCACCACATTAGTTTTATTTATTGTAATTATGCCTCTGTCTCAATTAATCAGATCATTGACCATCCTTTTACATGATATTCAGGGATTGACACTTCACTCACACCATCCGTCATGTCTGATCACCTGCACGGTTTTGTTACTCAGCCTCTCAATAGCTCTCTTTAGATTGTCTCAATTTCCTGGCATTATTCTGCCATTATCTCTCCGCATGTAACATCTGTCCACGTGAGCTTCCCTCCACTTCACCTGATGAAGGGGCAGCGCTCCGAAAGCTTGTGATTTCAAATAACCTGTTGGAGTATAACCTGGTGTCATGTGATTTCTGACTTTGTGCATCCCAGTCCAACTCTGGCACCTCCACATTATAATGTAGTGAACGAGTTTGTCTTTAGACACGGAGAGGAGCAGAGAAAGGGAAACCTGGGAGGTTCAGTGAAGAGAAGGGAAGTTAGGATGAGGTGATGTCCTTGTGGAGTTATCACGGGCTGTTCATCCAATGTTCTGAGAACCCGAATCCACATTCCACCACAGAGATATCCCCACACTGAAAATCTGGAGATAAACTCAAAAGGAACATGAAACAGTTCATCATTGTTGCTGGATAAAAAGCCATCTGGTTCACTCATATCCATCAGGGAAGGGCAAACCATCATCCCTGTTTGGTCTGACCCGACAGGTGACTCCAGACCCTCAGAAAAGCGCTTCACTGTGAGCTACCAACCCCTCCACCGGGCAAGTTAGGGATGGGTCACAAATGCTCCTTTAGCCAATCCCAGTGATATACCTTGAATGAGTGAACACAGTTGTGAATGAATGTAGATCCATCAGATGGAGAGAATGCGAAAGAAATGATAGTAAAATGAGCGATAGCTTCAGTGATGTGTCTCAAGCTGAAAATATCACTTTAAACCTTAAAGTCTTTGTTTCCTGGAGAACATTTTGAGTGTGCATGATTATAGATCGTGTGAGATTGGTGAAGGGAATCACATAAAACCAAGACACAACATTAACAACGTACATTTTTTTTCTGAAGTCGCACCAATGTGCATTATGTCAGGATTGTGAAAGGAATAAGGTAACACCAAGGCACAAAGTACATACTGTACATTTTTCTTTATTTTTCTTTATTTCCTCCCGAATACTCTCTCGGACGTGAACAGAATCACCTTCAATGTGGTTAAAGGAGAGAAAAGAAGGTGAGGGAAGTTTTCCAGTCAGACGGGAAACTGACCGTTCTCATACCCTTGGACAGGATCCAGCGCACGAGGTAATCCAGACCACTGCCTGCTGGGCGGAATATTAAAATACCATCCAAAATGCGTTGCACTCCACAGGGCTTTGGGGAATGGGGCTATTGGAATGGTGTCTGTGTTGGAAGGGATATCAGGCAGGGTGTTTATTGAGAAGCAGAGTGTGTCAGAGATTTATCAGTCATCTGAAACCTCACAGGAAGAATGAGATGCCCATAAATTGACACCTCTTGAAAAACTGATCTTATTTTCTTTAAGGATGTGGGACAACTGTATTTCTCAAGGAAAGGTTTGATTAGGAGAAGTCAACATGGCTTTGCATGTGGAGATCATGCCTCACAAATTTGTTAGAGTGTATTAATGAAGTGAACTGGAAGGTTGAAAAGGGCAGGCCGATTTGTATTTCAGTTCGGCCATTGATAAGGGTGCTCTGGAAGGTTAGATCGCACGTAATGCAGGATGAGCTGGCAAATTGGATACAAAATTGGCTCGATGGTAGGATGCAGAGCATAGTAGTGGAAGGATGCTTGTCAGACTGGAAGCCTGTGACTAATGGAATGCCTCAGGGGTTGGTGCTGGGACCATTACTGTTTGTTATCTATATCAACCATTTGGATGAGAATGTACAAGGTTTGACATGCTTAGTCAGTTTGCAGATGACACTTAACAAGGTGGTATCTTGGACAGTGAGGAAGGTTATCAGGAATTGTAGCAGGATATTGACACCTGGGGAAATAGGCTGAGAAATGGCAAATGGAGTTTAATGCAGTTAAGTGTTTGGTCTCGCATATTGGGAAAGTCAAATAAAGGGAGGAGTTTCATGGTGAATGGTAGGGCCTTAAGGAGTGCAATGGAACTTGGAGTTCAGGTTCACAGACCTGTGAAAGTGGAATCACAGGTAAACAGGGCAGTGAAGAAGACTTTTGTCACATTGACCTTATCAGTCAGGGCACAGAGTAGTGAAGGTGGGAAGTTATGGTGCAGTTATACAGGAGCGGCTGCACGGAGATCATTGCGTTCTGTTTTGGTCACTTTGTGATTGGAAGAATGTTATCACACTGGAAAGAATGTAAAAGAAATTTACAAGGATGGTTCCAGGACTCAAGGAACTGAGTTATAGGGAGAGTCTGGAGAAACTAGGACAATTTTCTTTTGAGAATAGGAGACTGAGTGGAGACATTATCGAAGCATCTAGCACCATGAGAGGCATGGATCGGGTAAGTGCACTCAGACATTTTCCCGGGATTGGGAAATTGAGGACGAGAAGGCATCAGCGTAAGGTTAGAGGGGAAAGAATGAAAGGGAACCAGAGAGATTTTTTACACAGAGGGTGATATGGATATGGGATGGGCTGCCAGTGGAAGTGGTTGAGGGGGGTACATTAACAACATTTCAAAGGCATTTGGACAAATACATGGAGAGGAAAAGATTGGAAGGATATGGGCTAAGTACAGGGAAATGGGGGTTAGCGTGGATGGATATTTTGGTTGGCATGGAGCAGTTTGTACCAAAGGGCCTAACTCCATGCTATAGGACACTATGCATCGATGAGAAATGGTGAGAGCACAGAGAGGGACAAAAACTTCAGTCTTAATCACTTTTCTTATTTTGATGTAGGGATACATTCACGGATGAGAGTGAAGGGATATTTCAGAGCCCTCTTCAGCTCCTCTCTGAATTTACTCTGGGTAAGAGCATAAAGGGCAGTGTTTGTACAGGAGCTCAGGTAGAAGAGCATTGTCCCAGATATGTCAGCGATCATAACAGGATGGTCATAACTGGGGTAAAAATGGTTGTTGGTAATCTCCATCAGTAAGAAAACACTGACCTTGGGCATCCACAGCAATATAAAACTGCCCGAGACAACAAACAGCAGGATGATGGATTTCCGCCTGTTGACCATCTCTGCATCTCCTCTCTGGTCCCTGTTACTGGGAGCTCGGAGACCCCTGCGTGCCCGATTTGCCAAGACAATGTGCCTGACGGTCAGAGCATTGAACAGCAGGATCAGGAGGTAGGGGATCAATGGTTTCAGCAGCTGGTGGAGCCAGAAAAATGCCACCCACCCTGGTAAAATGAAGAACTCTGGTCTGATGCCACAGCCCCAGGGCACACCACCCCATGTACCCCAAGATTGGTATCTGAAGTAAAATGGAATGTTTCTCAAAATGCTCACAGAACAAACCATGGTTATCACTGAGGCTGCTGTTCTGGCAGAGCAATATCTGACTTTCAGATTGTGGCAACAAATGGCCACAAAGCGGTCAATAGTGAATGCAATGGTCAGCCAGACTGAGCAATCTTTCACGGCATAGCCCATGACAATGTTAAAACTGCACACTGCTGTGTAAAACAGGAAGGAAACTGGGAAATATTTGAAAAGCAGTGTTAAAAGTATGATATTGAACACAATGACCAGTAGATCAGCTGTCGCCATGGAAATCAGATAGAGAGAAGTACCTTTGGTGATGCCACACTTTCCGTGAAAGAGAATCACAATCGTCACTAGGTTAGCTGGAAGAGACATTGAAAAGTTATTCCATATGTGGGATCAGAGACCTTCACTGCTCCAGTGTGCACCAAGATCAACAACAACAAGTAAAGGAAAGAATTCAAACAGATGACCACCAGATGCCTCATAGTCCTTTATAGTCTACACTGAAATCTTTTCCAATAATGTTCACCTTATATGTCAGGATATTGATAACCAAAATTGAGTTGTGACAGTCATCTGATTAATTCCAGATGTTAGCAAATTTTGAGAAGCTCAGCGAGCAAATTTACATACAGAATTGCAGATTTATTTTGTTTGGTTTGTGTGGAATGTTAATTGAGGGAGGGATATTGGTGAGGAATCCCAGGAGTACTGATGCCTTCTGATCTTTAATATCCAACAACACAAGCAGAAGTGGCTTTGTCTTGATATCACATCTAAGGTTAGCATCTCAGACTGCCCAATATACCAACAGGACTGCAGGAAAAGATTTGAATATTGCGCTGCAATTCTGAATTTACGTTCAACAAAGAATCTTCAGATTTAATGTTTACCACATATTGAACCAAAGTAAGTGAGGAGTGTGAGAAAGCTAAATTAACTGGGACTAATAAATCCAATATAGACAAGTGGATGAGCTGGTTGCAAGATGGACAAAATTGTCTCATTCTCCGTCGTTCCACTTCGAACTCTCCCTTGGACAACAAGACAAATGTGCACAGAGTGAATGAGTGATGATACATTTCCAACTGAAGATGGTGTGTGGCTTGGTGTGGAAATGGCAGGGGATGGTTTTCCCATATATCTGCTGCCCTTATCCTTTTAGATGGAAGTGATCATGGTTTTTACAGTGCTGTCTAAGGAGCATTGGTGTATTTCTGCAGTTTAACTTAGCAATGGCATCCACTGTTGGTACCACAGTCCTGCACATTCTTCCAGTTCAGAATGAAAACCAAATTCCATGTTTGCTGTTTGGATTGAACCCCTCTCTCCCATTCCCTTCAGCAGTACATCCCGATCTCTAAACACTCACTAAAATAAAACATTGTTCCTTCAAAGCTCATTTGTTTCTCTTACCAAATGTATTCTATTTAACAATCCCTTCCGGTCTGCAGGTTGGCCAGTTAGCTTTACATCATTGACACCATCACATGTAGGGCTTACCACAAAGGCTAATTCATTCTGTCAGAATTGGATTCCATTGATCATTCCTGCAATGTTATAAATTACACAAGTGTCCTGCATTCATGGGGATGCATAGACTGATGGATTGGTAGAGCACTGATGGTTCCATTCACCTCATAACACTGGGCTTGTGATGCAGGTTTCTGTACCTCCCCTCAATTTTACACTGTGACCTGTTAGTTTCATCTTTAACCATTCTTAATCAGTGCACATCTTAAAATGTGGAACTGTCATCTCCCTCCAGTCCCTTCGGAGTCAGTGAATTGAGCTGACAACAATCCCTGGCTGGAAATGGAAATCTCCGTTCAGTTTTGGTCTGAGTAAGAACTGCAGAGAATCGATTTCCTCGGCTTACAAACATCTAGTCACCAGAACCATTCCACTCCTCTGTTCTATCAACACCATTGATCAGATGAAGCACTTTGTGAAACTTTCCAGTCCCTGGACAGTGTACAATTCTCTAAAATCTCTCTATGTATCCACTGTTACCGAATTTCTTTTTTAAAAAATGTTCATTACAAACTTCACTTTACGGTGCGTGCTCAGGGACAGAATTCAAATCAAAGTAATGGTATTGCTTAAACATCAAGCCAATTTCCAAACCTTGACCTTGTACCACTGTGTACAATGTCTGTTCTCTGCCTAATGAAAGTCCTGGTATGGGAGACATCATTTTCCTTTGACTTGTTGTCATAATTTTAATCATCTCTATTGTTGAAAACTGCAGAAATCTACAACACAAAGAGACATGGGGAAACTTGTGAATGAAACACAGAAAGCGAAAATGCAGATGCAGCAGGTAATCGAGAAGGGCCATGGAATGCTGGCCCTTGTTCAAAGGGGGTTAAGAGTAGGGGAGTAGTGCAAGGTGCTGGGGAGACCACAGCTGGAGAAATGTGAACAGTTTTGATCCCGTTATTTCAGGAAGGTTAGCATTTTGCTTCAGACAGTTCAAAGAATGTTCACCAGAAAGATCCCTGACGTGGAGAGATTGTCTTATGATAGAAGTTTAAACAGATTGGACTCTTGTCACTGCAGTTTAGATAATGGAAGGTCATATCATTGTAAGAATGAAGGATCTTAAGGGGCTGGACAGGGGAAATACTAAGACAATGTTTCTCCTCATGGGGAAGTCGAGGCAAAAAAGGGCCCAGTCTCAGCGTATAGGGGTGAAAATTTAAGATTGAGATGAGGAGGGATGTCTAATCTGAGGATTCTGAGTCTTTCATATTCTTGACCATTGATAGCTGTGGGGTATAAAATGACCTTTTGCATATCTTCGGTTCCATGACTAGATTTTTGATCAGTCAAGAATCAAGGGTTATGGGGAAAGAGAAGAATGTGTGGAACGTCGGATCAGCCAAGATTTATTGTTGAAGCAGACTGGAGGGAAAATTCCTTCAAGGTTTATTCTACCGACGTCTCTACACACCCGCGTCCAACCCACCCCACACACACCTCCACATCATCTCAAGTTCCGAGAACATTGAGCAACCTCTCCTCTCTCCACATAACTGATAAAATTCCAATCAATTGGCACTGCAGGTTTCCTCCAATCAGACCATCCACATCCCGCTTCCAAACTAATCCATTAAATATTACACATAAAACACAGACCGAACTATAAACACCACATTCAGTAACGGGGAAGATCTCCTCACCTGGAACACAGACAATTGCAAAGAAATGGAAGAAAGCGAATAAGATCTGTAGAATTATTGGTCCTTGCATTGTTAATGTTGGGTGATCTCATTCATTAACTCTCGCGCAGGGCTTGGAGTCTGGACTGAGCTCCTGATTAAAGAGTCAACACTCCCTTATACATGATCGTAAACACCGTGTGGTGTTAGTTCTAATCTATTAAGCAGTCTCTTTAAAAGCATCCACATTACATTTCACACTCCCACAACACTGGATATTCCACATGGAAATGAAAAGGGATTGTGAACAGCACTCCCTAAAGAAAATTCCTTGAAAAAAACATGTGTTATTTTCCAAACCTTGGTTCTGACAGCATTTGTTTATCTTTATTTTGTTCATCATCTATCTTCTTTCAGTTTTGTTTCATGGGTCAGTCACTCAATCTAGTATGTTATTGTCGATGGTGGGTTTACATCCTGGAATTAAGGGACAGCTATAGGCAGCTGTCCTTTATCTTTTCAAGAGGATGTTCCCAACTGTACTTTGACTTTTCCGTAGCACAGAAATTGTACTTGCAATTGAAATAGTCTTAAAATAATAGAAATCATTATGTTTCTCAAGCAGATTTTTAAAATTCACATCAAACTCTTTTGTAATGAACGTCAATTTGTAACAAACTTACCACTAAATAAAACAATAAAGCAATTACATGGACTCCAACCGAGCCCATTCCTGCTTCATCATTCCCATCTTCATTCAACTGAGTCCATTGGAGCTCAACTGAGCTCAGCTCATGGATATTTCACACGTCTGAACTCAGTCTGCTCGAGTTCAAAACAACACCCGGGTGCAATGATTCCAATTCTAGAGGAATGTCAGGACACGTTTAGTACCAGTTATGTGTTTGTGGAGATAGTGGAGACTGCAGAAGCTGCAGATTAGAGTCAAAACGAGTGGTGGTGGAAAAGCACAGAAGGGTCAGGCAGCATCTGAGGAGCAGAAGAGTCGATGTTTCAGATCTAAGCTCTTCATCAGGAATGTGAGGGTTAGTGCAAAGGGGGCTGAGAGATAAATAGGAGGGTGGTAACTCGGAATGCAATTGGCGGATGAAGGTGAGGGGTGATGGTGATAGTCAGTGTGGAGGGTGGAGCCGTTAGGTGGGAAGGAAGGTGGACAGGTAGGACAGTTCAAGAGGGTGGTGTCGAGTTGGAATGTTGGATCTGGGATAAGGTGGGGGGAGAGGAGATGGTGAAACTGGTGAAACCGACATTGTTCCCGTGTGGTTGGAGAGTCCCAATGTGGAAGATGAGGTGACCTTCCACCAGCCAGCGAGTGGCTAGAGTTTGATGGTGGAGGAGGCCCGGGATCGGCATGTTCACGGTGGTGTGGGAGGGGATGTTGGAGTGGTAGGGGGAGTTGAAGTGGTCGGTCACAGGGCAGAGAGTTTGTTTAGTGTCTGTGTATGTGTGTCCTGGAAATGTTCTCTGAAACATTCAGCAAGTTGGCGTCCTGTCTCCTCGGTGTGTAGGAGACCACATTGAGAGCAACAAGCACAGTTGATGAGGTTCGGGAACATCTCTATCAGATCTTGAGAGATTCTTTGGGGCCTTGGATGAAGTTGGGGTGGGAGGTGATGGGGTAGGTTTTGCACCTCTTGCAGTGGCAGGGGAAGGTTGCGTGAATGAAGAGTGGGTTAGTGGGGGGGAAGGGGGGAGGTGGGGGGAGTGGGGTGGACCTAATGAAGGAGTCGTAGGGGGAATTGTCTCTGCAGAACAAAGACAAGGATGAAGAGGAAACTACATCCCTGGTTGCAGGGTGTGACTGTAGGTGGCGAAAATGGCGGAGGATGATTTGTTGTATCTGGATATTGGCACTTGCCACATTCCCTTGCCACCACTGCAGACGTAAAACTTGTGCCCACACCACACCCTCACCTGAATCTAAGGCCCCAAAGGATCCTTCCACAACCGACAGAGATTTACATGTTCCACCACACACCTTGTCTACTGTGCCTGTTGCTCTCGATATGGTCTCCTCTGCACTGGGGAGACAGGGCGCCATCTTGCTGAATGTTTCAGAGAACACCTCTGGGACACAGGCATACAGCATCCTCACCAATCTGTGGCTGAACACTACAACTTCCCCTCCCACCCCACCAAGGACATGCAAGTCCAGGGTCTCCTCCACCGCCAAAGTCTGGCCACCCACTCCCTGGAGGAAGAACACCTCATCTTGTGCCTGGAATCAAATGTTGATTTCACCAGTTTCCTTCTCTCCTCTACCCCCACCTTATCTCAGATCTAACCCGCCAACTTGACACTGCCCTCTTGAACTGTCTTACCATCCATCCTACATCACTGCTATCTGCTCCAGCCATTGCTCTGAACTATCGCTGTCACCACCTCCACTTTCATTGACCTATATTCTTCCTAGCTACCTTCACCCCGCCATCCCCAGCCCCTCCCATTTGTCACCCAGCCCCCTTGGACACACTCCCTCACCCCGCATTCCTGATGTAGGGCTTATGCCCAAATCATCGACTCGCTTGCTCCTACTACGCTGCCTGACCAGTTATGTGACTGAGCCAATCACCAAGTTGCTGAATTTGTCCCAGTCTGGTTACTGTGCACTGCTGGACAGATCTGCTGCCAATTTTTTGCTCTGCATTTAAAGCATGGATCCTCAGTTATAAATCTTGATGGTGATGGATTAACTCATCAAATTATGAATGCAAAAGGTCTGACGTTGTTGCATGTTTTTTTTGTTTTGCACGCATTAGGACATTGAGCAAGTATACAACTTCAAGTGGAGCCCCAACAATGATACTGTGTGGGTTGGTGTTAAGACATGGACTGGGAATGTTAACACTTACCAATGAACATGTGGCAGTTGTTAAGGAAGTGATGAGGGAAATGAGCAGGGTATTTAAAGTTGGTCACAAAGTAGGTAAAGGCAGCTTTCCCCCTGATGGAGCCACTGGAAACTTGAGTTCTTGTGTGATCGAACGACCGAAATGACTCGTGTCACAGAAAGGTCAGTTGTGGTAGTTTCTGCATAACATGAAATTCAACATTGCACCAAGAAAGCAGATCCATCTCTCCGTGTGTGACAATCAGGGTGAGGAAGTAGAGAAACATTCAAGATGGTCAGAACAGTGCCATCCTTCCCCAATGGTGTTTGGAATCGAATGGGAACCCAGTTAGGCTTCAATTTGATAAACCCTTAGTTATGCTTTATCTGTGTAAGGTCATCACTGTGTAAGGGACCGCTCCTCAGGAAGTTGGTACTGGCCTTTGGAGAATGTACAGAGTGGATTCAGCTGAATGATACGGGATGGGATTATGTCTGTAAAGGGGGAAAGGGGAACGGGTATGCGAGCGGGGCATGAAGTCTTAAAATTTGATCCAAATGCATTGTAGAACTGATATCACAGAGTTCCTCAATCATTCAGGTAGATTGAGGATCTGGAAACCTTCCCCCGAATCACTAACCGTGCTGGGAATGAATTACATCCTGCATTATTAGCACGGGCACAATTCTCTGGTAGAGACAGACAAAGGGTGAGTGAGGAAAATGGAGCTGCACCATCTGACTGAATGATATGCAGCACCAGTGGGCTTCAGAATTCACCCTTTCTGGGTCTCTGAAAGTGGGGTTCAACTGTCCCTTTCAACAGGGGGGTTTTCAGGGAGAGCAGAGGAGAGGTGAGGGAGAGCTGTCAGAGCTCCTCTGTTGTCTCTCTCTCCAGTGCAATTACATCCCTCCAGAAATGTGCACTTTGGGGTCTGTGGTCTAATCAAGTTTAGCACTTGTGCACTGGAAATCAAGCCCCATTATTTCCTGAGTCATCAAAAATATGAACATTTATTTAAAGCAACAAATTGCGCAACAATACACATCGTGGTAAAAGAATACGGGCCTGCAGCTTTCTTTGCTATTTAACTGTTTAATATAATCAAACCAGTTTAAACCAATGACAAAAATTGCTGTGTTGAGTTGTCAATCTGTAATGAAAGTTTAATTGTTAGCTCTTTTATGTAATCCCATTCACACAAGCAAAACCAGAGAAGACACAAATATTATGTTTGTTATAAAATCTCAAGAAGGAAACACTATTCAGTCGTTCCAGTTGAGATGGCAGGGACTGATATGTTGTTCTCTTTCAGATTCTTTTGATCCCTTCCAAATGTTTGATGATGACATGAGTTTGCAGGAACACCAATTCTCAATTTCCCATTCGCTGTTTGAAAATGTGTTGTTTCTGTGTCTCTG